>NW_019384373.1:733651-765927 GCF_000671375.1 Centruroides sculpturatus | reverse complement strand
ACCAGGGGTCGGCAACCTGCGGCTCGCGAGCCACATGCGGCTCTTTGGATGTGAAGCTGCGGCTCTTTAGTTCCATACGCAAATATTATTTATTTTATCAAAAAAAAACATTTTAAAAACGTTCTGAATCGATTAACGAGGATTAGGCAGTGATTCTATCTCTCAGCCACTTGTACTCGCTTTTCACCGCACCCCTCCCCCGTTGCACGCGTCGTTACTGTCGTCAGTCCGTCGGAAGCTCTCGAATGACGCCGTCGTCGGATGTTTCTATTATCTAATTTGTTGTGAAAAACACTACTTATATATGAATAAATAGATTAGTTTTTTTTAATCAAAAAACTTTATTTATGTGAGTAGTATTTATTGTTGGCAAGAAAAAATTTTGTGGCTCTTTAAAATCTTTGAAATTTTGTAAATTGTAATTTTGGCTCAAAAGGTTGCTGACCCCTGGTCTAAGTCAAACTTTTTGTCAAAGAAAAACTTTTAAATAAAAATACTTGCTATCTAAAGACGGCAACTCTTGTATAAGAGTTTCTTGCAAAGGAAGTTTTCGGCAAGGTAACGAACCAGTCTCTTATAAGCAGTATTTATACCATCTTTAGACTCAAAAACAGAGGAAAAAGGATATTTTAAATTATCAAGTTTGAAAACAAAAATGAATTTTTTTTTAAGTTATTATTATTGAAAATTAACTGTTTTTGATTCATTTTTAAACGTCCTGTTATTCAACGTACGGTCTAAAAATATTACTATATACAGTAGATTCCCCTATAATACGGGTTCCTATAGTTCGGATTCCTATATCATGGCAAAAAATTGCGACGGTATCCGTACAAACATAGTAAAAAACTCTTATAATTCGGTAAAACATCATTGGGTAGCCGAACTACTTTTTGCCGTCCAGTGCCACGCTACAGAGAGTTTAGGCGAGTAAGTTGAGTTTACTATCGTCTGTACAGTATGTAAATTAGGTATCGTAAGTTTAATACAGTACTGTAATTTTATACATTTCTTGTGAAAGAAACATTTCTTATTTAACGGCCATAAAAATTATTTGTATTAATGATGTCTCCAAAGGTCAATAAATTTTTCGCAGAAAAATAACTTATCAGAAATCGCGACCGCCGTTTGGTACACTGTTCCGCGACGATAACAAGCTTAAGCAATGGTGACGTCGAACGGTGCACACTTGGTAAGTAATCCTATAATTTACTGTTTATAGTATAGTTTATACGGATTATTTCCAAAAAAATATACGTATTTTGGAAATGTTGAGTCGAATTAGTCTATGAATCGATTAATTTTATGGAAAAAAAACTTTCAAACAGCTGTAGTCCGTAAACTGCACACATGCCGGAATGTGATTGGTAAGGTCTCCTAAAACATCAATTTCATAAAAAAACGGAACGTATTTGCTGTGTTATAGGGGGGTCGACTGTATATTTTTTGTTATCAATGTAGTTAATTTGAAATATCCGTTTTCCTTTGTTTTTGAGTTGAGAAATGGTAAAAATACTAGGCCTTCTTATAAGAGACTGGTTCGATACCTCGCCGAGAACTTTTATTGCAAGAACTTTGTATACAAGAGCACCGTCTTCAGAAAACAAGTATTTTCATTAAAAAGATTGTCTTTGACAAAAAGTTTGACTTAGTCGTAACACTTAATAAAAGCAAATCTTTCGAAAATCCACTAATTTCACGTGAATTTATTAAGGTGGTAAAATTTAAACCATATTCACGAGTTTTTAAAACTCTGATAAACCATGATATTCCACGATCAATTTTAAATATTTTGTTTTATAAATTTTATCAGGTTCGTTCTATAACTATCGTAGTAAAAACCTGTCTATATCCTTTAAATTTAAGTTTTATTAGAGCAGTTATTTTTGTTACAATTAAGAAAACTTTAGTGTTATATTATTATAAATTGCTGTGTTTTAAAAATTATTATTATTGCAAATTAGCAGAACTTAATTTCTAATATAGAGATGATTGTTGATTTCGGGGCATTTATGCTTCACGATGAAAATCTCTGCTTCACACACTGTTCAGGGAGATTACAATCATAGCAGAACATTCTAAAGAGTACGGTAAAACTGATTTTTATAATGAGTCTATTTTTTAAAAAATTTAACAGTTAGACAAAAAATTGGCAATATTCGACTATTATTTGCATGGTTTATATGTATATTATGAGAAACACAATTTTAGGGAGTAGGCGATAAGTGACAGGATTTACAAAATAATATATAACTTATTTCTGAAATAGGAATAACTTAAAGTGGGGAAAATTGAAAGGAAAAGTTCAGCAAAATTCATTTTTATAACGAATATATTATTTTTAAAAAGTTAACAGTTAGACATAAGAATTCGGCAATTATTTTGTAGGGTTTATATCGATCATATGACAAACAATATATTAACGAGTTAAAATTAGATGTTTATTTTCTTAAAGTTTAATATTTTTTAAATTTTTTCTTAATTATATTTAAATAATTACTCAGTAATAAATTTAATATATTTAATGAGAGTTTATCACTTAAATAAATACTATTTCATGGAAATTATGGTTTAGTATAAACCATATAGTAATTCAAAGATTAATGAGTTGGTTTGATCACACAGTATAAATTTGATTTGAAAAAAACACTTTTTTAATATTATTATTGCTTATTACAATTTGAATTAAATTCTAATATTTTATAATCTTTTATTTTAATTTCATTTTAGTAACTAATTTTTTTTTAATTTTAAAAACATAAGTTTCATTTCAATTTAATTCAGTACAATATAAATTTTAAAAGTTATATTTTTACAGATTTCACATTAACAATTTGATAAAATAAATCAAATAATTGAATATAATCGTGATATAATATCAAAAATACGAGGAGAAGACATTTGGTATATTAAAAAGCATTCTATATGGACAGTAAAAAATATTTATGCATGAAATATTTTCATTATNTTTATTTATATATATTAAATTTTATATAAACATAATTTTATTTATATAAAATTACAGAATGCAATGCTAATAGATTTTGACGCATTTCAAGTTATGGACAGTTGGCTATTAGAATAAATGGATAAACTTATTTTTTCTATTTATGTAAAGAGTAAAAAAATTTTAAAATAATTTCGTTATGGTGTAATGTTATTTCATACAATTGTTGTGTTTTAATTTTCTTGGATATTTAAACATTTAATAATTAATACAGAAACTTTGCCTTGCTGGTAGAATAAATTTAATTTAACTAAGATTTGTGATCGAAAAATTAATTTTGCGATCTGAAATAATTGTATTCGACAAATGTTAATTTGCAATCTTAATTTAATTTTAAAAATTATTTGTAATTCTAATCTATTCGACAGTAATATACTGGTAAAATTAATTTTGTGACTAGTATGTGTGTACTACTTGCGCTTTTTTGTTTTTTTAGGATATATGTTTATATAATTCAGCTTTCAAAAACTTTTTTAATAAACATTTCATAGTTTTACAAAAGTTTTTTGAGAAAACATAAAGTTCTCTGCTGAATCTAGTTCTATGTTTCGTAACGTTTTTGACATAACAGTACTGTAAAATATCATAAAGTTTCAAAAATTATGAATTTGCTTATTTTAAAATTTTCAGTTTGTTTTATAATTGTATTTTTCTTACTTTTGATCTAATTTCTTAAAAAACTCTTATGCTTGAAAACATAGTAATAATTATTACTGTTTTAAAAATGAACTAATTAAAAAACATTAAATTGAATTTTTACTTACTTTTATACACCAAAACTGAGCAGAGAAAATACAAAATTTGATAGATGATTAAAATTATAGTGAACGTACTCATTATGACGTATAAATAGGAAAATGAACCAAGAAATACACTGTTATACAAAAAAATTAGACAAGATAAATTCTGAAGCCATAAGAAAAAAAGGCTTTGGTTTCATTTATGTTTGAACTAATTTACATATATATATATATATATATATATATATATNGATGTTTGTTTGGTACACACGTCTCGGCCGTTAGACCAATTGCTACGAAACTCGGCAGTTACATTCAAATATTAATAACTTAGATAATGACATGATCTTATCCTAAAATATCGATCCATCTATTCAAAATGTTTGTTTGTTCGTTCGTTAGAAACTCTTAAACCGTTTTCATTATTTGCTACAAAACTCGGCAGTTACGTTCATATAACGTATTAATTTCCAGTAGCTAATGTCGTAAATGTTACCAAAAATATATATTAGATTTCTGTAAAGCAAATTATTTCTTTCTACATTTATTTCGCAAATTTACACGTAGCGCTATCTATTGACATAAATATTACTAAATAACAAACTAAATATAATTCTTATAAAAACTATGTGTATAAAGTATAAAAATTATGTTCATTCAATGACTGTAATATAGCAGTTTACATGGTGTATCAATACAGCGGTTACAAACTTTCAGGGAAAATAGAGTACACTTAGACGATAAGAAATCACATAGCAATGCTAGGTGGGAAACGCATTTTTTCGCATTGTAGTAACGATACAAAACACAAGAAAGGAAGGATACGAGCAGGATCAGAAAGCATGTTTATTTTCAACAACGTCAGATCTTCATGCACCAAATGTGTGAGGCCTGCATCATGGCCTAGGGTAATAATTTCTAACACTTTCTTTGATTTGTGCTGTACTAAAAATAATAAACATGTCTTTTCACCTTGTTCATGTCCTTTTTTCTTGTGTTATGTTTCGTCTCTACTGCACCAGGAAAGCGTTTCTCACCATGCATTGCTATGTGATTTCCGATCGCCGAGGTGTACTCTATCTCTCCTGAAATTTTTATTTGCTGTAACGATACAACCTGTATAGATATGCTATATGATTATTGCAACATGTGGCATATAGCACTTGCCTGCATGCGATTAAAAGTGTTATTTTGTGAGAAATCTGTATTTAATTGCTCACAAGAAATACCGAAGTGTTAGTCCTCTATCTTATCTGTTCCAAGACCATTTCGAATTTAAGTGATATCACATTTATTCTAAACCTTATATAATTAATTCGTGTCTTCCTCCCCTAGGCTGTCTACATTTGTTTTCTATTTTAATGTATATAACTCTTTTTTGCAGATTAAGGAGAGACACACAGACAACAATCAAAATTCATAGGCTTACAATTTTTCAAATTTCAGCCCAATAATTCTTGTATAAATGCATTATTTACGAAAACATACTTTCTGCACAATGTATGCAATTAGTTGCAAATAAATTACAGTAATACGTATATAGGCTATATATAAGTTGAAATAACAAAATAATAAAATAGGTAAAAGCGTTCGTTATGGTTAATATATAATTCTCGCTGAGTTAAATTGTTTATGCACAGGTATAACATAAAAGCAATTATTATCACAGATTTACAAATTCTGTTTTATTTAAAAATGTCATGTAAAACTTTTTGGATATTAAGGTAGGCAACTAGATCACATGCAGACCAATTACAAATTATTTACCACAAATCACCTTTCAAATAATAATAGTAGACAGGTACTAATGAGCAGTGGATGATAATCCTGTCTTCCAGGAAGTGGTCAATAACTACTTTTTCTCGAATTACTTCAAACCCCTTTTGCAACAGCTTCTTCCTTCTATCGGACCAGTCTTACGGTCCGATAGAGGGAAGAAGCTATTTAAATTGGAAAATTCGAAAAGTGAGGTTACCAGAATGCACAAAATATGATTTGAACGAGATTAGGTCGACGAGTATTAAAATGGTAACAAAGAGAAAATGGTAAACTCATATTATTACTAAAAAAATGGAGTATTTACAGCTAATTTACATGTTGTCGTGACAGGCTAATTTACTAAAAAAGCTAAATATTTTATGGATCAAAGGTTCATAAGTCAATATTTTAAAATTTACACAAAACAAATGCTTTAATTAAACTAATTTACACAATTTCATGTCATTATTAATTATTAAAAATTCAGTAAAAAAGCATAAAGGGAACAAGGAAAATGTTTCGAAAATCAAGTAGGCCTACATGTATTTCACTTTCAGCTTGCAATTGAATTTATTTTAATGTTTCTTCAGCCGTTTATTATTGTGATAATAATTTTAATTTGAGATTGGCGCAACTTAGTCCAGGAAGCTCTCGTATAAAAATTCTAACCAATCGACTATACATATTTCTGAATATTCTGTTTGTGTGTATGCATTAATATTTAATACAAATTAATTAATAGTTCAATCGGCATGTAAGTTGTATTAATAATTTCAGAGTTTTAAATAAATTAGTTTATATTTATATTTTTTACTGTATCAAATGCTTATGTAACATATTTATTTTTCCGAAATATTCTCACCTCTGAAATAAAATAATCAAGTAAACGCAATTCCAAAAATTTTATATAATTATTAAAAATTCAATGTTTATAAACTGTAAAAACAAGATGAATTGCCTTTTTAATATAGCAGAATAATTATGTAAATGGCAATGCAAATGATATTTAATTAAATTTCTTATTTATGAAAATGCGATCAATGCCATAAAATTAATTGTATGTCCATTAACATGATTACTTATTAATTTTCATTAAGTTTCTAAAATCGATATTTATATAACGTATGCAAAATGACTAAAATGATATTTATAAAATANTGACTGATTCATCATCGCCCAGAGCAAACCGCTGGACCTAGAAAGGTGAAATTTGGTACACAGTTAGGGTACGTCATGAAAACGCACACTAAGAAGGGATTTTTCGAAATTCCCAAGTTAGGGGGAGAGGGATAGAATTAAGGCTTAACCGGAAGAACGGCTTCTACTGTACTATTTTAAATGCGATTTTTTTGTTTTCAACTATGTTTAGTCTTCATTGAGTACTTAGGTGTGTTAAATTGATAACATTTCAGACACTGTTATAAATATTTTTATGTATTTCGATTTTAAAAATGTTCGAACCGTTTTAAATTCGAATTTGTTATTGCATATTGGTTCGATTATAGAACGATTGTAAACGTTTCAAAAAATTGATCAAATTGAAAATAGTTCGTTTGATTCTCGGCAATTCTCTTCAGCGATAGGTGTTACTATGTTATAAGAATTACTATGGTTATTGAAATATTGAATATAACCGGTTTGCTTGCAAAACCACCGCAGGCGAAGTCGCGGGTAACAGCTAGTCTAAATACACAAAATTGCTTGTCCTGACTGACTGACTGACTGATTTATCATCGCCCAGAGCAAATTGCTGAACCTAGAAAGGTGAAATTTGGTACACAGTTAGAGTACGTCATGAAAACGCACACTAAGAAGAGATTTTTCGAAATTCCCACGCTGGGAGAGAGGGAGAGCATTAAGGCTTAACCAAAGGAACGGCTTCTACTGTACTATTTTAAATGCGATTTTTTGTTTCTATCCGTGTTTTAGTAGGGTATGGCATGGGAATGCACAGTAAAAAGGAATTTTTCAAAATTTCCCCGCGGTGGGCGAGGGAGACAATTAAGGCTTAACCGAAAAAATGGCTTCTACTGTACTATTTTAGATGCGATTTTTTGTTTTCAACTACGTTTAGTCTTCATTGAGTACTTAAATGTATTAATTTGATAACATTTCAGACACTGTTATAAATATTTTTATCTATTTTGATTTTTTAACTAAATGTTCGAACCGTTTTAAATTCGAATTTGTTATTGCATATTGGTTCGATTATAAAACGATTGATCAAATTGAAAATAGTTAGTTTGATTTTCGACAATTCTCATTATTTTCAGCGGTAAGTGTTATATAACAATTACTATGATGTTGAAATACTGAATATAAATGGGGTTTGCTTGCAAAACCACCGCGGGCAAAGTCGCGGGTAACAGCTAGTTAGTGTATGTAGATGTAGCTTTTTCACTGATTCATTAAATAAGGTCGTGTCGCCTGTAATATCGACAGTTAATAAAAATTGGAGGCTAATACAAAACCCTGTAAAAAGAAGCATAATAACACTTCGTGTGTTTCAGTTTTTAATCGTCTTCACTATTTTATTACAAGTGTGGGTAGTTTGACGATTCAATAAAGAAATAAATAATTGTTCCAACATACTCTTCAAAAATAATTTTTTGGTCAATACTGGTAAATATTCACAATATTTTCTGTTTTAAACAAATCCAAAACCGTCTAATTTTGAAAACTAAGCATTAAGCAGAACGTTACAATGCATAAAATACATTTGTACTTCAAATGTCCATATATTCGAATTTACATGACACCTGTATTTATATGCTATTATTGCTATTTTTTGCAATGTATTGCAGAGCCAAATTAAATCACATAAGTTTTCCAATACGAAAAATTAATCAAAGTTAATATTAAAAACACACGTTGTATTGGTTTTATATGTTATTTTTATTTAATTGTTTAACATTTTAGTAAAAGTACCATAATAATTTTTTTCCGTTAAAACATTTTTATTTATTCATTGTATTTAAATAAAAATTTTATAATTTATTAATTTTAATTGAAAATATCTTATTGTTTTTATAAAGAAAAATAATAATATGTCACTAATATAATAATGTAACAAACTTCAGGCGAATTAAAATCATGGACGAAGAAGAAAACTGCTTCTACTGCACACTCTATCCATCCTGTAATTTATCTCTTCTTTTCGGAGATATTGTCTTCGAGCGCTGTAAGTGCCATCAACTCACTCCAAAAAGATCCAAAATCATATCTTTATACGCGAAATTAGTCCAAGCAATTATCTGCGGCCATTTTGTTTTAATCTGCATTCATACTTTCTCAACCGAAAACAACGTCATGGCTTGTAGTCCTATGGAACCGACTGGCAAGAATAAAGACAACGCATTGTTTTTGAAAGGAATACGTGCGTGCGGGCCGATAATTTGTGGTTTAACAATGCAATATGGCAGACAAAGTAAGATAGTCATGGAACTTAAAAAATCAAGTTATTGTGGAGAAAAACAAATAATCAGAAAATATCAACGTTTAATATTTTATTTCTTTATGTATTTCGCCTGTATTGCATCATGTTTATCTTTTCTTACCCACTTATCTGTTATGGAATTCTTTCAAAATAAAACAAGTTATACCAGGGCTGTCATTTGCGTGGTATACAGTAATATAAGCATAATATTTGAATTTTCTGTATTGACATGGTTTATATCTGTTACTATAGTTCTTGGGATTGCCGTTAAAAAGAGATTTGATGCGTTGTCGGTCCAATTACAGCAAATAAATTCCATGTTGCTCGAAAGAAATATTAACGAAATTATTTGTAAACACGTGGAATTGTGCGATTTTATTCAACAGATAAATGAGAAATGGAACGAATATATATTTATTGAATACGGAATTATTTTATGTTATATAGCCCTTCATATATATAACACTGTGTTTGGAAGTTTATCATTTAATATCTATTTATATATTATTACATGCATTTGTACCATCTTTTACATCAATATTGGCATTATTATTTCTTTTGCTATTGCTCGACTTTGTGCATCAGTAAGTATAATTACCGTAAAATAATATTTTTACTAATTTATTTTTTATTGTCTACTCGGACATTATTGATTTTTTTATTTTATTATTTTCGCCCTGTGGGCACTAAGAGGGCCTCTTAAAGAAGGCCCATTATGAGTTCGGCCAGGCCCACAATGGGACGACCGGGTGGTGAAAGACAGGACCCAACATATTTGTATGGACCATCCCCCAAAAAATCCCAGGAGATTTTTTGACTTGTTTGGATCCGATCCTGGTTTCCCAGAGCGGTAGGCTGTACTTTTTTTACAAGATCTTGAATAACATATTTTGGTTTTGATTCTTTCTACTTCCTCTGATAACTTTTCATCTTGCATTTTTTCAAACACTTGTAAATGGGAGCAAATAAGATTACCAACACTCAGTTTACTTATAAGTATAAGCAGCAATCCACAAAGACTCGATGTAACAAAATGAATAGGATTATTTTTTCATTTCATATCAGATTTAAGAATTACAAACTGAAGAAATTGCTGAGAATAAAGAAGAAAAAAGAAAGAAAAATAAAATATACTTGTAAGTTTTTCAACGAAAATATAAAAAATTAATTAAAAAATAAGTTATCCTTTACTTTAAAATAAGAAAAGAATTGAAGAAAAACCTGATAGTAAATACAAGTGATATTCTGAAAAAATTACTACTACAGCTGATATAATTTAGAAAATTTCGTTTTTTCTGAACTAACAACGATTAGTGTCTAAAATTTTTAAACATTAATATAAAGTTTTATTGATGAGTAATGTGCAAGTAGACAAGTAAAAATAACTTAAAAGTGAGGACTGTAAGAAAATTATAATTAATTAATTAAATATTTTTATTACTTTATATAATATTTTTTGCTGTTGTAGGCTTATGACTCGTTTCAGGAAATAAGAAAGTTAGCAGGTGCTACTTTACCACTGGAAACAAAACTTAAAGTAAGAAAGAGATTCCTGGTATATATGTAGTTTTTGATTATGAAAAACAAAATTTTATGTCTAATTATAACATAATATTTATTTCAGATGTTAAATTTTATGAAGAAATTTCAAAACAAGAATATTGGATTTAGTTGTGGGGATTGTTTTGTATTTTCAAAACAAACACCTGTACAGGTATGTTACCTTTTACGCTGTAACGTTTATAACATGTTTATTTGTAATAACATAATTACGTTATAATAATAGGTACAGGCTATAGCCTATTGTTGCTTACTTATGTGATAATAACGTGGCAAATAAAGCAACAGATCTCTTATGTTTAAATTAAGATTTAGTTAAGTACTTCGAATCACGTAAAAGTACAGTCGACCCCACTATAAAGTGGGTTCTTATAACGGATATTCCTATAACTCAGCGAAAAAATTGCGACAGTATTCGTATAAGGACGCTAAAAGAGACTCGTAAAACGTCGTTCCGACTCGTGTCGCGACAGGCTTCGTCGAATCTGGACTAATAGTGAACGAGCAACCGAACTACTTTCTGCTGTCCAGCGCCACGCTACGGAGAGTTTAAGCGGGTAAATTGAGTTTAGTATCGTCTGTACAGTATTATATATAAATTAGGTACTGTACATATAATTATATATTAATTATATGTAAATTAGCTACTGTATATATAATTATATATTAACTTAATTTATTGTAACTTTATTATAATTATATATCAATATATACTTTCCGCCGTCCAGCGCCACGCTACGGAGAGTTTAGGCGGGTAAATTAAGTTTACTATCATCTGTACAGTATGTAAATTAGGTACCGTATGTCTAATACAGCACTGTAATTTTATACATTTCTTTGAAAGAAACATTTCTTATTTAACGGCCATAAAAATTATTTCTATTAATGATGTCTTCAAAGTTCAACGAATTCTTCGCAGAAAAATCACTTATCAGAAATCGGGCCGCCGTTTGTGCGCTGCTNGAAAGAAACATCTCTTATTTAACGGCCATAGAAATTATTTCTATTAATGATGTCTTCAAAGTTCAACGAATTCTTCGCAGAAAAATCACTTATCAGAAATCGGGCCGCCGTTTGTGCGCTGCTCCGCGACGAAAACAAGCTTAAGCAATGTCGACGTCGAACGGTGCACACTCGGTAAGTAATCCTATAATGTTTTGTTTATAGCGTAGTTTATACGGATTATTCCCAAAAAATTATACGTGTTTTGTAAACGTTGAGACGGATTAGTCTAGAATCGATTAATTTTATGAAAGAAAATCTTTCAGTCAGCCGTAGTCCGTAAACTTCAGACGTGTCGGGCTGCGATTGGCTCATGTATTTAAGGATTTCTACAACGTAAAATTCGAATAACGTGGAAAGTATCTACGCGTTATTGGGGGTCTACTGTAATTTAATTTGTAGTTTTTGTAAATAAAATAAAAATATATAATTTTTTATCTTTCAGACATATAAAGCTTTATATGCCGTATTCAACATGCTACTGCAAATTCGAGATATTTATTTTAAAGAACGCTCACCTTGTTTACCTGGAAAGTCTCTAAATTCATTTCTGTATTCAAACAATACTTCTGTGTAATTCTAGAAATTCTACAAAAAAAGTACTGTATTAGTAAATTTTTATTAGTGACTTCACTGTTATCAAATTTAAAGTATTCGCTGTTAAAATTAGCATTATTTAGTGATTACATATTACAAATATTTGAAAATATTAACATAAAATGTATCCACGATAGATACTTCGTGTACACAACGTATGTTGTTATCTTAGACCCTAGATGGGAAAAATTAGATCTTTTAGTGATGTGTTTACTAAATGTAGCTAGATATTTAGTTTTGAAATCATCTATCGAATATTGTAATACAAATAGTAAAATCACAAAGATAAAACTATTATCAATATTTAGGAGTTTAATAATGATATCGATAATGTTTTATGCCGAACCTGTAAAATATATGAGTGATATATCGAATTTTGATTCAAGATAAAAACGTATTTGTTTTTATTTCTGATATCAAATATAAGGTCAATACAAAAATTATATTATTGTCAACGAAGTAGTTATGTTTTGGAATTATCGTTTCTGTTTGAAGATATATTTTTTAACCTTTACATTGTCTTTATGCTATATTGAGATTGTATTGAAAAGTAAAGTCTTTGTACAAAATTTTGTGAAGCAAGGAAAATGCATATACTTCTTAGCTGTATCAGTCTGCATTTGCACAGTATTCTGTGCAATCAGTCTGCTCTTTCATATTTTATAATTATATTTGCTTTTTGTCTTTTTTAGTAAAATTTGTTTATTCTATGTGTAAAGTAATATTAGCTACAGTACTGCATACATCTTTCTTATATGTGCGACTATTATTAAGAAGATTGCACTTTTATAAATACGTAGATTGAATCTTGCAGTTGTTTATAATTAATTACGCACATATTTATTAAAATTATCATCATGTTATTAAATTTCGAATTGTATATATAGATATATTTTTTTTAAATATTTGTTAGCAATGGAACAAAATACACAAAGCATGACATAAGCGTAAAAAGCACATAATTTAAACTCTAGTAATATTAGTAATACTACAAGTTGCCTATTTCTAAAAATGAAATATTATAATTATAATAATTTTTTATTTATTAATTTGATAGTACAGTTACTGATAATCAGTTATTACTTTTAAGATATCAGCTGTAAATAGCAATACAATCGCAAACAAAAATTATACGCGTAAAATACTCACGAATATGTAGCTAAATTTAATGAAAAATTAACATCAAAGAAATAAAGTTAGTTCCGAGAAAAGATGAAGTTTAGTAGGAAAACTTTTTGTAGTAATTGAAATCAATCCCGTTTCACTCTATTTTTCATTTTTCTCTGTAGACAGCCTCTGGCTTTGATTACAATAAACCATTTAACCTTACTTTCTCATGAACATGAAGCATATTTACATTTCAGAATCTTTCGTGCAAATGAACAACGTTTCAAAAAATTCTATAGAGCAACGATAGATGAAATCATTTGAACAATACATAATTCAGTTAATAATGTTCGAATTGAAACTTGTTTTCTATTTCCAGCATTTATTTCTCACTTTTTATAATCAATTTTACTGCTTATAGAAACATTTACCTAGAATAATTGTAAATGATTACAGGTGTACAGTACTGTACATCTTGTATGGTAAAAATTTTTACAACTAACTGTTTTATAAGTGCAGAAAATACGGTGTCTCTACAGTTGTTTTTTCCAGAACCGTGTATTTGCCAGTGTCTACGTATTTATCGAAGCACTATTTGTACAGCATTGATAAGTTCTCATGCTGCAGTAAGCAAAACTATTTTACTTCTCTTTCATTTTAACAATGGATAAATTATACAAAACACAACAGAGAGTTGAACAAGTATTAGTAAACTTACTTTGCTTAGATATTTCTTAATTAGAAATGAACAATTGAAGTTGAAATTCTAAGTGACGTCAAGACATCCTATGACGGTATCAGAAAAATTGCTTTGATTCTAAAGGAAAAAGGTCATTTTAAGGATAGATTTTGAAGTAGTGTGTGTGTTTGTTGTAAAATCTTTTGTGAGAATGAAATTTATTTTTTATTCTACCTTTGTAATGTCAGTTTCTTGAATTATTCTGTAACACATAATTAGTAGTATGCATAATATTAAATTGATAATGTGAAAACGTAGGACAATATTGAGTGAATCATTTGTAAATAAGTCTTAAGAATATTACATTACAGCCAATTTTATTCGTTTTCACAGAATACAAAAATTTTTATATGGGTCTAATATTATGTTTGAATTCTTGCAAAAACGCACAAAACCGCATTTGCGCCTGTAAATCTTCCAAGTTGCTTTCTCTTATCACTTCATTCTTAACACATCCATTGTTAAAGCCTTAATTCTGTCTCTTTCCCCGCGGTGGAAAGAGAAATTTCGAAAAATCCCTTCTTAGTGTGCGTTCTTGTGAAGTACCATAGGTACCGAATTTCAAGTTTTATCTTTTAATTACGCTGAAATGCTTACGATGACATTCTTATATACACGCGCTCCATCTATCATAGGATAAATTTACTATTTCAGAAACCTTCGCTTGAGTGTTTTGAACAACTTCCTAAAGTTTCATGGCAATCAAATAAACAGTGTAGTAATGCATGAAAGACAAACAGCCAGACAGTTATACGTTCGTTTCTATATATATAGATTAAAACTATAAGAAACTTACAAAGTGACTTGAAATAATTTTATTGAGAAACATTCATTCAAAACATTTAATTCATTAAATACATTTTTTGACATTAAAATATTACAAATTCATTATTACATAGAAACAAAGAATAAACGTTTGTTTAAATAGAAATGAACAATACATCAACAAGATATTAACTTTTATTACATACAAATAAAACATAAATAAGCAAAAAATAAGATTATTTTAACTCATTCTCTAGCCAGTCTCGAACAAGTCTATAATGTTACAGACGACCAGACTTATGGACCCTTTGACAAAATTTTTTTTTATTTCTGGATGTTCTTTAAGTCTTTAAAATTGAAAAAAAAAATTATGCGAAAAATTTTACTGCGATTTTAATCTACCTTTAATGACGCACAATTAACGCTTGATTCTTTTTCTAAGGAATTTTTCATCAAATTATCATATTGTTCTAAAGTTTTGGAGCATGACTTTTACTTCGATAAAGTAAAATAAAGCTAGCTTCTAATGTCAAAAACGACCTCCAATAGTTTTTTAATTATTTTAATCTACCTTTAATGACGCACAATTAACGCTTGATTCTTTTTCTAAGGAATTTTTCATCAAATTATCACATTGTTCTAAAGTTTTGGAGCATGAATTTTACTTCGATAAAGTAAAATAAAGCTAGCTTCTAATGTCAAAAACGACCTCCAATAGTTTTTTAATTTTTTTAATCAACAGATTTTATTATATATACGTTTAATTAAGTCAAGGGTCGGAAATCGCAATAAAAAACGTAATTTTTTGAAAATATTTAAAAATATACGGCCAGCTAGTATTCATTCTATTTTAAACCTTTCTACTCTTGTAAATTTTATGAGAATATTCAGCGAAAGGTGATATCAGCTGTTCTGAAGGTCATCCAAGTGTAAAAACAATTACACATCAGCGTCAAATTTAGCAAAAAGGCGAGACAATTGAAAAAAAAAACCATAGAAGCTTTACTTTAAAATTAGCACATTTCTTTTGTTTTTTTCCAGCATTAAGTATTTTTTATGTTTAATTAAATATTTTAAAATAAAATATAGGCAAAATCAAATTAACTACAATCAAACAACAAATGAAAGATAATAAACATTTTATTTATACAAAAGAATAATAAATAAACAGGTAATACATTTTTAAGAATACAATTAAACAATAAATAAACAAAATATCACATTATATAAATACTAAAGAATAATAAATAAAAAGTAAATATGTTTTTTTTTTGCATACAATTAAACAACGAATAAACAAAACATTAACTTTTTATAAATACAAAACAAAAATATATAGTAAATAATTTTTTTAAAATACAATTAATTAATATATAAACAAAATATAACGTTTTATACATACGATAGAAAAATAAATAAAATGTAAATATATATTTTTTAAATACAATTAAACAATCAATATAAAAATATAAACATTTTATAAATACAGAAATATAAGTATAATATAAATAAATTTTTTAAATACAATTGAACAACGAATGAACAAACATCAACATTTTATAAATACGAAAAGAAATATATAAAGAGAAAATAAATTTTTTAACATAAAATCAAACAAAATACAACCATTTTATAAATTCAAAAATATGAATAAATAAAAAGGTGATAAATTTTTTATTCAAATACAAACAAACAATAAACTTAAATATACATAAATCAAACGAGCAAAATTTTTTTTGTTTTTCAGGTACGTTAAATGGTAGTTGAAAATAAATTTAATAAAGGAAAACTTTTTTGAAGTTGCTAATAGAAACGAAAGTTATAAATATATTTAAAAAACAATAACTTTTTTTTCTTAATAAAAACGGCTTCTAAAAATAACTTTAAAATAAGAACTATTTATGAGTCCGTTTATAAAAACTGCTTCTAAAAATATTTTTTTAAATAACAACTATTTTTGAAGCCGATTATAAAAACAGCTTTTAAAATATTTTTTAAAGAAGAAATGTTTTTGGGTCCGTTTATAAAAACGGCCATTAAAATATTTTTTAAGGAATAAATATTTTTGGGTCCGTTTATAAAAACATATTTAGAAATATTTTTAAGGAACAGATATTTTTGGTTCCGTTTATAAAAACTGCTTTTAAAAATAAATTTATCAAACTAAAACTTTTATAATTAAGCTTGAATCCATTAATTAAGCGTTTCTGTAATAACTGCAACAGCTTAATTTCATCTGTAAAAATGTTTTAAAAAGTGTCATTAAATTAATTTTAATTACAGAACTTATTATTTAAATTTTACATGTTTTACTTTTGTCTACATTTTACTTTTACTTTATGAGAATCTATGCCACAAATAATAATGTCATTTTATATCAGATAAACATAAATTAATTTAATAAAATTGCTTCTCATCTCATCTAATTTTTTAAGAGATTTTGCAGTGTTTTTCA
This sequence comes from Centruroides sculpturatus, assembly GCF_000671375.1. Lineage (NCBI taxonomy): Eukaryota > Metazoa > Arthropoda > Arachnida > Scorpiones > Buthidae > Centruroides > Centruroides sculpturatus. The sequence goes on along the minus strand of NW_019384373.1, from coordinate 748,761 downwards.
TGTGATAATATGAGTTTCTTCTTAAAATATATATTATAAGGCTATTTTTAATGCCAAACTTTAAACTTATTTTTAGAAACTTAGTTTACACGCTTGTACGTACAAACACACATACGGTTAAATATATAAAAAACATAAAAGTCGGGAAAAAACAGTAAACTCTCGTTTGAATTTCGGGTTAGCCAAAAAAGTTGGTATAGATCACAAATTAATACATGGAATTTGTGTAAAATTGTAGACAAATCAAGTCTTTATAGTAAAACTCATAATTTGTAAAATGCTACTTTTAATTTCGCTTAACACAGAGTATATTATAAGTAAATACAGTAACACAACGTTCGCGACTCACTTCCATTTCGATTTACCTACAAATCGATTGTAACTGTCAAGCTGTTCGCACAGGCACCTGAGAAGAACCCGGTAATTGCACGCAATAATTAAACTGAGATAACCGGCTTTTAGAAATATTTTTTAAAGAACAAATATTTTTGGTTCCGTTTATAAAAACTGCTTTTAAAAATAAATTTATCAAACAAAAACTTTTATAATTAAGCTTGAATCCATTAATTAAGCGTTTCTGTAATAACTGCAACAGCTTAATTTCATCTGTAAAAATGTTTTAAAAAGTGTCATTAAATTAATTTTAATTACAGAACTTATTATTTAAATTTTACATGTTTTACTTTTGTCTACATTTTACTTTTACTTTATGAGAATCTATGCCACAAATAATAATGTCATTTTATATCAGATAAACATAAATTAATTTAATAAAATTGCTTCTCATCTCATCTAATTTTTTAAGAGATTTTGCAGTGTTTTTCATGTGATAATATGAGTTTCTTCTTAAAATATATATTATAAGGCTATTTTTAATGCCAAACTTTAAACTTATTTTTAGAAACTTAGTTTACACGCTTGTACGTACAAACACACATACGGTTAAATATATAAAAAACATAAAAGTCGGGAAAAAACAGTAAACTCTCGTTTGAATTTCGGGTTAGCCAAAAAAGTTGGTATAGATCACAAATTAATACATGGAATTTGTGTAAAATTGTAGACAAATCAAGTCTTTATAGTAAAACTCATAATTTGTAAAATGCTACTTTTAATTTCGCTTAACACAGAGTATATTATAAGTAAATACAGTAACACAACGTTCGCGACTCACTTCCATTTCGATTTACCTACAAATCGATTGTAACTGTCAAGCTGTTCGCACAGGCACCTGAGAAGAACCCGGTAATTGCACGTGATAATTAAGAAAAAGATACGGGCAAGATTTACAGGCGCAGATGCAGTTTTTTCGTTTTTGCGAAAAATTGAACATTTTTTAACCTAAATACGTACCTAAATACCTTTCAACCTAAAAATACGTAAATAAGTCTAGAAACAAGGGAAATTAATTTTTGCAATCTTAGAAATCGTTTAAGATTGACTATAACGTAATAATATTAATCTTCGCTATCGTTACTTTTTGCCCCAGCGAAGCCGGGCCTATCTGCTAGTTTACTAATAATAAAAAGCACCACACTTACCGAACCAAGATAGAAAGAAAATGCGTAAAATTATGTTTAGTATTCGATATTTATTTATTTGTTTTTTATTAAGATCTTTATCTAGTGTATGTTAAAGTGGCTATGTGCCAATAGCATTTTTTTATAAGACTTGTTTAAATTTCAAAATTTCATATTGATATAATATCTTCATTATTAAAACTAACCGAACTAATTATTTATTACGCAATTTAGTTATTTAAAAATTCTTATTTTGATTATTCTAGCAAAATATACAAGCAACAAACGTACGAAAAAAACGTTTCTTGTTTAATTGTTTACAAGAGATATTTTTGAATGAAGACCAATGCATCGTTTCACGACGTGTCAGCTGATTTCCATAAAATTCTTTTTATGTATCTTCAACTCTGCTTCTAATGAATACTAAAACTACTCGAATAATTTAATAATTGAAATTAAACTAATTTCGAAAATACATTTAAACCGTAATTATTATTTTCAATAATTTCGAAATGTAAAAAATATTTATTTATATTTAATAGTGAATTAATGGATTATTTATTCGCTACTGTTTTTATGGTTACTATAATATAGATATAATGCTACTGTTCAGTATTAGTTACATTTGTTAATTCTCGATTGTTCGAAATTCTCTATTGTAGATAATTAATTTGGAAGTTATAATTTAGTTTTTCTGGAAAACATTGATTTACGATTATTATATATAAATATCCGATATTTCAAATTAATTACTCTAAACTCGCATTTTCCTTGTAGACTAAGAAACCAGTTTCTGTTTACAATAAACTTTTAATGTAGAATTTTCCTTACTTTTATATTTTTTATATTGTCTGAATTATAAATCATTTATTACGTTAATGTTAAATTCTGAATTCAATGGTAATGACTATTTTCATTTCTAACAACGTTGAATATTATAAAATTGGTTAAATATAGAGTTTAGATAAATGTATTTAAATAAAGACTTCACTTATCCTTTGAAACTCATTTGCCCTTTACTACGCTATATTTACTTTTGTAGTCATGCGACAATTACCGATGACGTAATAATTGACATAATTACTTATCAGTGTTATATCTCTCGCATGTCAATTCATAACAAAATATTATCTGTATATTTACTGTTAAACTTGCTTCTATCTAAGAAAAGGACAAAAATTTATAGATAGCTTTTTTATAGTTTTTCTAATTTTGTAAATTATAAATAGAAAGTTATATCTTGTCACGCATATAATGGTTAGAGAGTTTATTAAGAACAATTTTTTTTTTCATTTACACCAAACATTATTACAGGAATAAATCCTTTTTAATTTACATGTATTTAATTAGATATGAGATGAAACTTGTACTAAATATGTACAAGAAGAAAACTTTGCTTTGTGCATTCGAGTCCACTTAGCTGAGCAAGCGATAACGAAGTACCTCATTACGATCGTCACGAAATTGTCGTTGTAAATAGACTAAATACGGGCAATTCGTAAGGAAAGTTTCGTCACGATATGGGCATTCAACACTGAGAAACGGTATCTCCCTCAATTAAACGTATACAGATTCTTCTCCTTTCCTGGTGTGATCTGGCGCAAATATTGCAACTTTTCGTTCTTTCTAGCAAATTTTTGCAACGCAATTTAAACCTTTCAGACTGAATGAAAAAACTAAGTATTAACAAAAATTACAAATACGAATCGTTAACAAATGAAAATATTTGTATTACTTTCTGATAAATTTCGTTAAAATGCATTGTCCGCTTGTTTAATGCTCACGTTACTAAAACAATTTTAATTTTCTCGTAATTTAAACGGAAATTAATATAAATAAATCTCAAAGTAAAAATAATATAAAATATATTATAAACAGAAAATCATTCAACTTCAGTATCAGGAAATAATACTCAAAAAGCTTACTCAATTTAGTAGCTTTTAATAATTACTTGCGTGATGCTTACCAAACTTAAATTAAAAATTAAATGCGTAGAATCTTTTTTAACCTTTGATTGTTCAGTAGTGTAACATTATAATTTTTACTTTTCCTCTTCTTTTACTTTTCTAACAAATATATAATTTTTAACACTGTAGTCAACACATATTCGATATTATTAAACACATTAATAAATTACTTAAAACTTTATTAATATTTTAAAATATTATAATTCTTTTGAAAAAATTATACATTTTTTAAATCTACAAATTCAGACAGCATAAGAGATAAAAAATATAAGAAAAATACTACATAAAATTAGTTATAAACGGAAAATAATTATTTAATCTAGACAAAAATGCGAGTTTAGAGTAATTAATTTAAAATATCGTGAATTTATATATTATAATCATAACTTAATGTTATTTAGAAAATTTAAATAATCAAATATATTATTTTCATAATACAAGTAATATACACAAATTTTTAAATTCGTTATATTACAAAAAATTTAAATTAATTAAATATTTCTATATTTATATTTATATAAAAATAAAAACATATATTACGTGTTCTCCCGTGTTCGCGTGCATTACTTCCTTCAGGGTAAAACAAGAATTCAGTAATTACAAAAATACTGTCAGCTTTGAAAATAAATAATTAACAGAATACGATGTAAAATTCTGTTTGAAAAAAAGTATATATTTATAAATATTAATATAGTTTATAGTAATTTTTACCGCATTTCATTATATATTTAAATATGTGTTTTCTACAGTGTATAAAAATTAAGTATTATTTACAGTACTAACGAAGATGAAATAATGTATAGGAAAGTAAACAGTAATATACCTTTTTTCACTGGAATATGGCTGGAATATTTGATACATTTTAATAAGTAATGAAGTTTCGATTGCCTCGACATTCTCGTTGTCAATTGTGTATACTGGAAATAAGTGAACCACACAAAGCAAACCGAAACACTTAACAAAAAACTTAATTCTATTTTATTATATTTTTCGAGTGAAAGCTCCGTGAGGATATAACTGACTGAGAAAACGTAGCTCCTTCCTTTAATCCTGTACATATTTTACTCCTTGCCTCGTTTCATCTCGCACGAGGATCCCAACTCTTCATTCTTACTGATAATTTTTCTCTAAGCATTTTACATATTTCGAAGTGAATAAACTATGAACGAAAACTACAAACAAATTATTAACACGAATGTGTATTACCAATACGTATTTTGATAAACCTTGTTAAATCGCAGTGTTCGCTTGTTTCATGTTCACATCACTTAAACATTCATATGAATGTGCTCGTAATTTAAATAGAAAATTATTATAAATAAATCTAAATGTATAAATTATATTATAAACAGAAAATAATTCGATTTCACTATGAAAAAATAATACTCAAAAAGCTCACTCACTTTACTACCTATTAAATAATAAAACGCGTGATACTTACTGAAACAAAGTGAAAATTAAATGAGTAAAATTGTGTTTAGTATTCAATATTTATTCACTTGTTATTAATGAACATTTGTAAACAAATAAATGTGGAATCGGATGAGTGCTATTGGCACATTTTTCACAAAAAGATGTGTTTATATTTTAAAGATTCCAATTGAAATAAAATCTGTATTTTTTGCTTTCTATAATAATAAAGTAAATTCACCAAACTTATTATAAAATACGCATTGAAAATGTTATAAATCGCTCCTTCTTACTATTCTAGAAAAATACACAGACAGTAAACGTATCACAAAACTTGTTTTACTATTTAATTGTTTAGAAAAGTTGTTTTTGAATAAAATCCAAATCTATTGTCTTTCCACTTGTCAACTGTTTTTTATAAACTAGATTTAATGTATTTTCAACTTTACTTCTAATACTTATTAAAATGTATCAAATATTTTAGCCATATTCCAGTCAAGAAAAAAGTTATATTACTGTTTACTTTTCTATACATTAATTCATCTTCGTTAGTACTGTAAATAATACTTAATTTTTAAACACTGTAGAGAACCCATATTTAATTATATACTTAAATGCGGTAAAAATTACTATAAACTATATTAATATTGATAAATATATATTTTTTTCCAAATAGAATTTTACATCGTATTCTTTTAATTGTTTATTTTCAAGGTTGACAGTATTTATTGTAATTAGTGAATTCTTGTTTTACCGAGAAAGAAGTAATGCACGCAAACATGGGAGAACACGATTTGTTATTTTGTATAAAAATATAAATATTTAATTAATTTAAATTTTTTGTAATGTAACGAAATTAGAAACTTGTGTATATTACTTGTATTATGAATATAATAGATTTGATTATTTAAATTTTCTAAATAACATTCAGTTATAATTATAATATATAAATTTTCGATATTCTAAATTAATTACTCTAAACTCGCATTTTTTTGCAGATTAAATAATTATTCTCCGTTTCCAATGAATTTTTATGTAGTATTTTTATTTACTTTTTTATCTCTTATGCTGTCTGAATTTGTAAATTTAAAAAATATATATAATTTTTTCGAAAAAAAATTCTAGTATTTTAAAATATTAATACAGGAGAGCCTCGATTATCCGAATCAATTGGGGACTGGGATTTGTCGGATAATTGAACAGTCGGATGACCGAAAAGTATGAAAAAATCCATTATTAGTGTAGTATATTATTATATCCCATGTAATTATTATATTAGTATATCCCTATTAACCTACTTTGCGTTGAATTTTCATCCATGTTAAGCCTAACAAAAATTTTTTAAAATAATAATCGTTGCTATTGTATCGTTAAAAGTTATAAAATTAAGCCTCGTTTAAATACTGGCTTTCTTTCATGGCCGATCGAGTGTTGCCAGCTAAAACACGTAAAAATAATATTAAAGTAGCCAAGACAAATATATATTGTAGCGCCATATCACTAGCGGACATTTGAAATTTGTTGACTAGGACAGTCGGTTAACCGAGGTGTCGGTTATCCGACCGTCCAAGTCGGCAAATTAACCGACCCCCGATTAACCGAGTCCTAGTCCTTGTCCGACCCCCGATTAACCGAGGTGTCGGTTAATCGGGGGTCGGATAATCGAGGCTCTACTATAAAGTTTTTAGTAATTTATTAACGTGTTTAATAATATCAAATATGTGTAGACTACAGTGTTTAAAAATAAAATATTTGTTACAAAAGTAAAAAAAAAAAGGAAAAGTAAAAATTATAATGTTTCGCTACCGAACAATCGAAGGTTAAACAAAATTCTACGAATTTAATTTTTACCTTGGTTTGGTAGGCAGCACGCAAGTAATTATAAAATGCGAGTAAATTGAGTGAGCTTTTTGAGTATTATTTTCTGATACTGAAGTTGAATTATTTTCTGTTTATAATATAATTTATATTATTTTTACTTTGAGATTTATTTATATTAATATTGCGTAATCGGTAATTGTCGAATGATTAGGAAAGCAGATGTACAGTAGTAAAGTGCGAATGAGTTTCAAAGGATAAGTGAAATCTTTATTTAAATATATTTATCTAAACTCTATATTTAACTAATTTTATAATAATCAACGTTGTCAGAAATGAAAATAGTCATTCCCATTGAATTAAGAATTAAATATTATCGTAATTAATAATTTAAAATTTAAACAGTATAAAAGATAAAAAAGTAAGGAAAATTCTACATTAAAAGTTTATTGTAAACAGAAACTGGTTTCTTAGTCTACAAGGAAAATGCGAGTTTAGAGTAATTAATATGAAATAACAAATATTTATATATAATAATCGTAAACCAATGTTTTCCAGAAAAATTCAAATAAAACTTCCAAATTAATTTTCTACATTAGAGAATTTCGAACAATCGAGAATTAACAAATGTAACTAATACTGAACAGTAGCATTATATTTTTATTATAGTAATCATAAAAACACTAGCGAATAAATAATCCATTAATTCACTATTGAATATAAATAACTATTTTTAACATTTCGAAATTATTGAAAATAATAATTACGGTTTAAACGCATTCTCGAAATTAGTTTATTTTCAATTATTAAATTATTCGAGTAGTTTTAGTATTCATTAGAAGCAAAGTTGAAAATACTTAAAAAGAATTCATTGGACTTTATTCAAAAATATCTCCTGTAAATAATTACACAAGAAACGTTTTTTCTTACGTTTCTTGCTTGTATATTTTTCTAGAATAGTCAGAATAAGAGTCTTTAAACATCTTAATTGAGTAATTAATAATTAGTTCGTTTAGTAATAATAATAAAAATATTATATTAATAGGAAATTTTGAAATTTAAACGAGTCTTATAAAAAAATACTATTGGCACGTTTCCACTTTAACATACACTGGATAAAGATCTTAATAAAGAACAAATAAATAAATATCGAATACTAAACATAATTTTACGCATTTTCTTTTCATCTTGGTTCGGTAAGTGTGGTGCTTTTTATTATTAGTAAACCAGCAGTTAGGCCCGGCGTTGCTCGGGCAAAAAGAAACGATAGCGAAGATTAAGATTATTACGTTATATTCAATCTTACCCGATTTCAAAGAATGAAAGAATTAGGTCTTCCTGTTTTTAGACTAATTTACGAATTTTCAAATTGGTTAAAAATGTCCGATTTTTGCAAGAACGAAAAAACTGCATCTGCGCCTGTGAATTTTGCACGTCGGTTTCTGTTAACAGTTCCATTGTTGATACTTTCATTGTTACTTAACACTTTCATTGTTGATACTTTCATTGTTACTTAACACTTTCATTGTCTTACCCTTAATCTTGTCTTTCTTACCCCGGTGGAATTTCGAAAAATCCCTTCTTAGTATGCGTTTTCGTGACTTTTCCTAACTGTGTACCAAATTTCAACTTTGAACTTTTAACTGTTTGGGATCTGGGCTTATTATTATTATTATTATTGCTATCAACCAGTCTCGATTATATATATACATAGAGTAGTAGTAAATAGACAAGTAAATAGAGTAAGCGTTCGAAGTATTATTTCGTAATAATAGACTTGTATTATTTTTTGAAAAAAAATAATACAAGTCTATTTTTAAATTGTCTGAAACTTATGTATAATAATTTCCATTTAAACTACGAGCACTTTAGTATTTTAGTAATGTGAGCGTGAAAAAAATGGAAAATGCATAATATCAGTAATACGGAAAACATCATTTGTTAACGATTCGTGTTTGTAGTTTTTCTGGATACGCATTATTTTCATTAAGTCCGAAACGTTTAAAATGCGTAGCAAAAAATTAGATAGAACGAAAAGTTAAGTTACTCGCACCTGATGAGACGAAGCAAAGAGCAAGACACGTATAGGATTGACCGAGTAAGATACCGTTTGTTAGTCTGTTTGGCTTATATCGTTACGAACCTTTCGTTAGGAAATGTATTATAAAATTCGTAATATGTTCTAAATACATACAATTTGTATGTATTTACAACATATATCGTACGTCACTGTTTTTTGTACTACTAAAAAAATATCATAAAATAGAATGAAGTTCTACTGTAAATCGCTTCGATTCGCTTTGCTTCTTTCACTTTTTATATGTATGAAATATTCACAACGAAAATTTCGTGACGATCGTAACGAGGAACTTTGTGATCACGTATTCTGCTAAATAGACTCGAATACACAAAGCGCATTTTAGTTCCATTATTTACATATTTTGGGTCATGGAAGTGTAACCTCGGATCTAAATAAATACGTGTAAATTTAGAATAGATGGACTCTTGTAATAATGTTTAAAGTGAAAAAGAAAATGTGTTTTTACTAAAAATTGTAATCATTTTACTCTTTATATAAAGGAAATTCTGAAATTATGGTATATTTTTTTAGATTTTCATAATATTTTACTTTCAGTTTATAATTTTTTAAATTGTAATTTATCTGCTTAATTAATAATACTTTTTGGTATTTTGGACAGAACCTGTCGTTTGAAGATCCAAGCGATATTATCTCTTGATAAAATATTTGTCGTCAAATAATTATAAATAAGACCTTTCTGAAGCACTTTATTTTGTGAGTCAATTTTAACAATCATGTTTATTTGTTAGTAACTAAATTTACTTTAAAGTAGACAATTATCATTTTAGATTTTATATTTGTAAATATTATGAAAAGCAAAAAGAAATCAATACCGAATTTTAGTATTCGTATACAAAGACTATAGTTTACTGTAATAGTCACAAACAAAAACGAACGTTTGCATTCGAAAAATTCTAATTTGATTAGTGTAATAATTGAACATAAGTATTGAATAAACAATTGTTTTTTAGTGTACCAGCATCTGAAATGTAAATGAATAATATTATACAAATTATTTTAAAAAATTCACTACGTCAACTAAACTTTTAATCAAACACATTTACAAATACAATTACTGGAATATACTCCAAATCGGTGTATTTTATAGTAATCATAAATTGCTTTATATACATTTTTTTTTCTAACAATTTTAACGATTTATCAATAAGATAAATTTTTACAACAATAGTAGATAAGGCTGCTATAGGAAGTATCGCGAATACTGTTAAACTAGGGACGCTAAATGCAAAATTTTCTAGTGTTAACGATAGACTAACAGTTGCGTAAAATTGAAGACACTTTCTATAAACATATATTTTCTTTTCTAACTTTGTTTCGTTGGCAAAAAATAGTTTCTTTATAGCAACTAGCGTTTTGTGCATACGTAATCTTGCAAACTTTAATGTATGCACCAAACATATTACACCAACGTGCGAGGCATTGTACAGTGTTTCCTAATAATGGAATTTTATTTTCTAATTAATAATTTAAGTTAATGCATTTTATATATATTCTGATCGTATTTATATAAATTTATCTTAACATATAGCGTTATCGTAGTAATTTTATAATTAATTATAGAATGTTAAATTATAGACATATATATATATATCCATTTTACACCATTGAAATGCAAAGTCTATTAATCCAATAATTGTTATGTTTGATAACTAAGTAAAGCGACGGGAAAGAGCTGTAACGCGCTACTTATGCCACGATAAGTAATGAAGGGAACGAAAAAAGAGAAAATGAAGTCTGCAGGAAGTTGGACTGAGATTACTTGCCTCTTTTGATTTTAATAAAATCTAATTTGTAAAAAGTAATTTGCATTCTAAAACATAAATGTTTGTTAAATTGTATTTTTTAAGAAATAATGCTGTTATTTTTATTTATTTAGTCATATGCATGACGGACAAATCACTTACTTGTGTTCACCACGAACACTTTTCTTACACTTTGTACATAGGTGATTATCTCTTCGATTCTTTTTCTGTGTACAAAGAGAACATTTTCCTGGCCTTGTCGATGTGGCTGAATTTACTGATGGTGCATCTTCGGGCATTTCTATTCCTAGGATGTTGCACATTTTTTCTCTTAATGTTTTACTAATGCGGGGATTTCTTATTCTTTCTTTCATGTGTGGGGTAACCAGTAAAAAATAAATTTTTTCAAAAACTTTTGAGCAGATTTCGTCTTTATTTTCATTATAAAGAAACGTTTTAGACATATAAATGTTTAAAGAAAATAACTAGGAAAACATTAGTAGAAACGTTTTGTGATAAAACAGTTATTTAGAAATTATTTATAGAAAAAATTTTTAAATTATTTGTGAATTGATTACTACATAAGTGCATAATATTATGTACAAAGCGTAGACAACAGAAAGATTTTTGATCAAATTATTTCAAATAAGTTCGCTGAAAAACTGCTTTGATAAACTAATTTGATAGTATTAACTAAAAATAAATACATGATAATTTGTGTGAAAAACTATCAAATTTATGTGAGTAAAAAATTTTGTTCGATTATGTAACCAAAAAAAATTACTTTTAAACATTTTTCAACGAAAATTGCATTAAAAATTTTACATTTACTTTATTCTTTCAGTTTTACATCTTTAAATTTTTTCAGTCGAATACAGTAAAACCTCTCTAAAGAGATCATTCACGGTTCCTTCAAAAAGTGGTCTTTTACACAGATGGTCGTCCAATACACGTAGTCCTGTAATNTTTTGCAAGCAAAACCCATTTATATTCAGTATTCCAACAACCATAGTAATTGTTATATAACAGCGCTGAGAATAATGAGAATTGCTGAAAAACAAACGAACTATTTTCAGTTTATAACAATGTCTGAAATGTTATCAATTTAATACACATAAGTACTCAATGAAGGTTAAACATAGTTCAAAACATAAACTCGCATTTAAAATAGTACTGTAGAAGCCATTTTTCCAGTTAAGCTTTCATTCTCTCCACCTTTTCCCTCGAGGAAATTTCGAAAAATTCCTTCCTAATGTGTGTTTTCAAGACATACCTTAACTGTTTACCAAATTTCACCCTTTTACGTTCAGCGGTTTGGTCTGGGCGATGATGAATCAGTGACTTAGTCATTTAGTCAGTCAGTCAGTCAGGACAAGTAATTTTATATTCAGTAGAGCGTCGTATATCCTAATCAATTGAGGACTGAAGTTGTTTGGATAACTTATTTTTTAGATAACCGATTATGTACAAAAAATATATTAATTTATCCCGTGTTGAAATTCTCCTCCGTTGCGTGTCGCTTCGCGTTAAATGTTCGTCGATGTTAAGCCAAATGTAAACATTGTAAAATAATCATCGTAGTATTGCATCGTTAATAATTATTTTTTTATTTTTTATAAACAAAATAAATATAATTAAAAATATAAAAACCAAGAAAATATACTTTAGAAGTTGATCTGGTATCAAAAACGCAGGACAGCATGACACACAGTCTTCAGAAAAACATCACACAAAAGTGCCGTGCTGCCAGCTAAAACACACACACACCAAAAAAAAAAATATTGGAGTAGCCCAAGATATAGCCAAAGATTGCAGCACCACAGCACTAGCGAAAATTTAAATTTGCTAACTGAAATGCTTTCAGTTAACCGACGTTTCGGATAACCGGCTTTCGGATAAACGACTCTCTACTGTATTTAGATGTAATGAATAAATACAATGTACTTTTTTATAAATTTAGTTTATTCTCTGAACTGACAAAAAAGCTAACAATATGCAATATGAAACAATTTTATAAAATTAAGACTTTAAAACCGTTTAAATTATTTTCAGCTTTATCGACGTTTTTCAACAATGAAAAAAAACAACCTGACGATCGCAGTTGAATCGTTTTATTTCGAAAGAACCTTCACTGTTAATTCTTTCAGATATTTTTTTGGAAATTATTGGCATTATTCAATTTACATGTCCATCATCTACTTGACGACCATCATGATCCTTCAGCATCACATGAAAGGTCGACCTCCTTATAACTTGAAAGTGGCCTTTACGATTTGGAATGGGCTTCTGGCAATTTATAGCATCTGTAGCACTTTAAGAGGCATTCCAGTTCTGTACGAAGCATTTAAGCGATTAACTTTTTATGATATTGTATGCGATATAAGTTTGACAGAAAATACACCAGCGATCTTATTCTGGATAACAACATTTGTATTTTCTAAAGTTTGGGAATTCGGAGACACAATTTTCATAATATTAAGTAAACGAAATTTGATGTTTCTTCACTGCTATCATCACGTAATGGCGATTATGTTAACATGGTATGCTTCATTCGAAGAGTCTTGTTTTCTACTGACATCTGTCTACATCAACACTTTTGTGCATTCGCTGATGTACAGTTATTTTACTTTAAAATGCATGAAAATAAAAATATCTTCAATAGTTGCTATGTTGATAACTGCTGTCCAAGTTATTCAAATGGTATTTGCAATTCTGCTAATATGTTGGATTTATTGGCTTCTTGCAAATGGACATACGTGCGATACATCATTGAACGCGTTAAATTTTAGTTTTCTTATATATCTGTCATATGTTTATTTGTTCACTGATTTGTTCTACAAGTCTTATATTCGAAGATATAAAACAAATAAAAAAACAAATTGAATATAATGTTGCATCATCATATGTAACAAACATGATATTGAAGTAACAAAAATTAATATATTTTCATAAATAATCGGATTTTTCACTAACAATTTTTAATGTATTACGTATGGAAAGAATAAAGTTTAATTAAAAATTTTTAAATTGCTTCTCTTAAATTTTAACGTATCACTGAGTGAATTTCTATGAACTCAGCAATTACGTTTACATCTTTCTTACTTATTCACTTCCAGATATCAATTGAATTTCTATATACAGTATCAAATAATTTTCAAGTACAAGTTTGCTGAATTTATATGCAAGTAGTAGGGGCTTGACACACACTGATCACAAAATAATTATTTTAAGAGAAATTTTAATCACAAATTTTAAATAAATCAATCGTATTTTAACAATTTAATTATCAAAACTTTTTAAAAATTAATTATATTTTTTAATTCACTTTATGAACTAATTTTTATTTTTATTATGAATTATTTTATAAAAGATATAAGATTAGTCGGCTTTTGATATAAATATAGTTTTAAGTAACATTATAATTTATTTTTAATATCAAGATTGAAAGTTGCAATCATGGAGACGTATGGTTTTATTTTTACTTACGACGGCGATAGAAATTATTCTGTTTTTCCTCGTCTGTACAAGTCTTTGGATACATGTATTGTTGTGGTAAATAAGTTTTCTTTCGATATTCCCGATAATTTTCCTATTGTTTTACGTTATTTTAAAGTTAACGATGAAATATGGAAAGGAGATGAGAAAATATGGTTTTATAATTGTCGACGAGGATGGAAGAATTAATCAAGTTAGTAATAAATTATATTATTCGTTCGAGGAATGTTCAGAAGTTATGAATGAAGTTTATACAGAAAAGAACTAAAAGAATATATTAATATGTAGAGAGATAATTTGCGAAACAAAGCATTATAAACTTACTAAAGCTTATAAGTTCAATTAGTTAATACAAGTATGTATTTTAAACATCTTAGTAAGTGTATAATCGTTGGACTTTCACAATGCAGGAAAAACTACACTAGTGAGATAAATTATTCATAATAAAATTTTTGAAATGACATTAAAAAAGGTTCTATGGTGTTATTCCGTATATTTATCATTTTTTTCATGAGGAAAAAATATTACATTCATGTATGGTTTACCTGAATCCGTGCAAGGATGGGATTTAATAATAATTGATGATTTGATGCATGAACTCAGTTCAAAAACTGCATCTTTGTTTACAACAGAGTCTCATCATTATAATGTAAGCGTGATAATTATAATGCAAAATTTGTTTCCAAAAAATAGAATTATGAGAGATATAACTTTAAACACTCATTATTTGATATTATTTAAAAATAATCGCGATGAAAGTCAAGTAAGTTGTTTGGGGCGACAAGCTTTTGCTGGTAAATGCGATTTTTTTATGGATGCATATAAAAAAGCAACAGAGAAGGAATTTGGTTATTTGTTATTAGATTTTCATCCTAAAACGAATAAGAAATTTTCTGTGAGAGATTCGTGTTTTCCCGACGAACAAGGTATTTTTTGGATATACTTACCAATAAAATGAAGAACGTAAAGAAAAATTATCATATGTTAGCACTTTTGTCCAAGACTACTCCTTCTCAGCGAAAAGCAATATTGAAAGAAGCTACTCCCGATCAAATTA
>NW_019384373.1:724069-731557 GCF_000671375.1 Centruroides sculpturatus | reverse complement strand
TTACAAACAAAATAAATATATTGAAAAATATAAAAACCAAAAAATATACACTTTAGAAGTTGATCTGGTATCAAAAACGCAGGACAGCATGACACACAGTCCTCATAAAAACATCACACAAAAGTGCCATGCTGCCAGCTAAAACACACACACACCAAAAAAAAAAATATTGGAGTAGCCCAAGATATAGCCAAAGATTGCAGCACCACAGCACTAGCGAAAATTTAAATTTGCTAACTGAAATGCTTTCAGTTAACCGACGTTTCGGATAACCGGCTTTCGGATAAACGACTCTCTACTGTATTTAGATGTAATGAATAAATACAATGTACTTTTTTATAAATTTAGTTTATTCTCTGAACTGACAAAAAAGCTAACAATATGCAATATGAAACAATTTTATAAAATTAAGACTTTAAAACCGTTTAAATTATTTTCAGCTTTATCGACGTTTTTCAACAATGAAAAAAAACAACCTGACGATCGAAGTTGAATCGTTTTATTTCGAAAGAACCTTCACTGTTAATTCTTTCAGATATTTTTTTGGAAATTATTGGCATTATTCAATTTACATGTCCATCATCTACTTGACGACCATCATGATCCTTCAGCATCACATGAAAGGTCGACCTCCTTATAACTTGAAAGTGGCCTTTACGATTTGGAATGGGCTTCTGGCAATTTATAGCATCTGTAGCACTTTAAGAGGCATTCCAGTTCTGTACGAAGCATTTAAGCGATTAACTTTTTATGATATTGTATGCGATATAAGTTTGACAGAAAATACACCAGCGATCTTATTCTGGATAACAACATTTGTATTTTCTAAAGTTTGGGAATTAGGAGACACAATTTTCATAATATTAAATAAACGAAATTTGATGTTTCTTCACTGCTATCATCACGTAATGGCGATTATGTTAACATGGTATGCTTCATTCGAAGAGTCTTGTTTTCTACTGACATCTGTCTACATCAACACTTTTGTGCATTCGCTGATGTACAGTTATTTTACTTTAAAATGCATGAAAATAAAAATATCTTCAATAGTTGCTATGTTGATAACTGCTGTCCAAGTTATTCAAATGGTATTTGCAATTCTGCTAATATGTTGGATTTATTGGCTTCTTGCAAATGGACATACGTGCGATACATCATTGAACGCGTTAAATTTTAGTTTTCTTATATATCTGTCATATGTTTATTTGTTCACTGATTTGTTCTACAAGTCTTATATTCGAAGATATAAGACAAATAAAAAAACAAATTGAATATAATGTTGCATCATCATATGTAACAAACATGATATTGAAGTAACAAAAATTAATATATTTTCATAAATAATCGGATTTTTCACTAACAATTTTTAATGTATTACGTATGGAAAGAATAAAGTTTAATTAAAAATTTTTAAATTGCTTCTCTTAAATTTTAACGTATCACTGAGTGAATTTCTATGAACTCAGCAATTACGTTTACATCTTTCTTACTTATTCACTTCCAGATATCAATTGAATTTCTATATACAGTATCAAATAATTTTCAAGTACAAGTTTGCTGAATTTATATGCAAGTAGTAGGGGCTTGACACACACTGATCACAAAATAATTATTTTAAGAGAAATTTTAATCACAAATTTTAAATAAATCAATCGTATTTTAACAATTTAATTATCAAAACTTTTTAAAAATTAATTATATTTTTTAATTCACTTTATGAACTAATTTTTTTTTATTATGAATTATTTTATAGAAGATATAAGATTAGTCGGCTTTTGATATAAATATAGTTTTAAGTAACATTATAATTTATTTTTAATATCAAGATTGAAAGTTGCAATCATGGAGACGTATGGTTTTATTTTTACTTACGACGGCGATAGAAATTATTCTGTTTTTCCTCGTCTGTACAAGTCTTTGGATACATGTATTGTTGTGGTAAATAATTTTTCTTTCGATATTCCCGATAATTTTCCTATTGTTTTACGTTATTTTAAAGTTAACGATGAAATATGGAAAGGAGATGAGAAAATATGGTTTTATAATTGTCGACGAGGATGGAAGAATTAATCAAGTTAGTAATAAATTATATTATTCGTTCGAGGAATGTTCAGAAGTTATGAATGAAGTTTATACAGAAAAGAACTAAAAGAATATATTAATATGTAGAGAGATAATTTGCGAAACAAAGCATTATAAACTTACTAAAGCTTATAAGTTCTATTAGTTAATACAAGTATGTATTTCAAACATCTTAGTAAGTGTATAATCGTTGGACTTTCACAATGCAGGAAAAACTACACTAGTGAGATAAATTATTCATAATAAAATTTTTGAAATGACATTAAAAAAAGTTCTATGGTGTTATTCCGTATATTTATCATTTTTTTCATGAGGAAAAAATATTACATTCATGTATGGTTTACCTGAATCCGTGCAACGATGGGATTTAATAATAATTGATGATTTGATGCATGAACTCAGTTCAAAAACTGCAGTTTTGTTTTCAACAGAGTCTTATCATTATAATGTAAGCGTGATAATAATAATGCAATAATTTTTTTCAAAAATAGAATTATGAGAGATATAACTTTAAACACGCATTACTTGATATTATTTAAAAATAATCNATTTAAGAAAATTCAATTAAATTAATTAAAATTGAACACAATAGCATGGTCCCAATGCAGTATGGATAAGAAAATTAAGAAATCAGAATGGAAACAAACACCTGTCTGTGTTTGTTTCCATTCTGATTTTAGAAAAGATTTAATTTTTAATGTTTTAAGGAAATTTTTAAATTTTGGTGAATAAGTAGCCTCTTTTTAAAAGGTAAAGTCTGGTTATCATGGAGTGTATTCTGTAATATAAAAGTAAACAAAAAAGTGACTGTTTCAATTGAGTTTGTCTTCAATTTATAAAATTTACACAGACGTCTGTGTAAATTTTATAAATTAAAAATCTAATTATTCCAAAATTGTATAATAATTAAAATTAGAATTTACCTTTTATGGAACAACAATAATTACATAAAGGAAATATAGGAGCCAATGTTCATAAATTACAAAAATATAAAAAAATTATCAGGAAATTAAGTGAGAAACATGTTTCTATAAATACTAATAAAAATTATTTTAGTTAATCAATCGGGTGGATTCCTTCCTCTTCTACTGGCTCCGTTATTGTTTATGGCAGGTGGACTAATTGGTAATGTAATAGGAAAAAGAATCTGATAGCGAAGCAAATGGCTCTTGTCCCTCCTAAACTGTTGTCAGCATATCAAAAACCTGAAATAAGAATTGGTAATAATATCGAAGAATTACTCGAGACTGGTGATTTATCTGATAATAGTAAAGTGAAATTATTAAGTCAATTAATTTCAAGATATCAGAGAACGGTTCATGCACCAAAAGAACCTGTTAGAGTATCTGTCGTATTTGACAAAATCGAAAAAACGGAATCTCAACCTGATGAAAAAGCTGTTGATGATGTATTTATTAAACAAATAACTTTATCTGTACCACAATTATATCAAAAATATATACTACATTTAATCGATAAGTTGAATTGAAGTTATTACAAATGGAATTTTAAAGGTGAATTAACAGTCGATGGGAAACCTATTTTTGGAAGTCATATAGTATACTTAATTCCGTATGTAATGAGAAATAGGAAAACCGCATTAGTTCCTGTTGGTTTTAACGAATTTTTGAACGGTTTATAGGAAACAAACATTCCTAAAGAGTGGATTGGAAACAAAAGTTTGGCTACATAACTCGAAAACACCATCGTGTTATATATCAAACAACATCGGTCGAGACTCCTGATGAAGAAAGTAAAAAAAATAACATATGTTAGCAGTTTTTCTCCAAGACTACTCTTTCTCAATAAAAAGCAATATTGAAAGAAGCTAATCCCGATCAAATTAAAGTTTTGCGTGAAATATGTGATAATTTGAGGAGAGGAAATATAGGAGCCAATGTTCGTAAATTACAAAAATATAAAAAAATTATCAGGAAATTTACTGAAAAACATGTTCCTTTAATATATGAATGCAATATTTGTGTTGTGCGTATCGATACAAATAACAAATTAGAAATTCTTTTTTTATAACAAAATTAATTATATATTGTTTTTTTAATTTCTGATGTGTCCTGTAAAGGTTGTTCGAAAAATCAATAAGCTAATTAACTGTAGAAAATCATTAAATTTTTCAACTGGATTAAAATGAAATATTAACATGTTAATTTTTACAATTGCGCAAGTAAAGCAATTATTTAGTAAATATCACTATTAAATTTAGTGCAAGGAAAAACACGGTTAAGGCGTTACGCAGTTTCTTAACTTTCAAACGTCTGCAATTCTTTTGTATATAGCAATTCAAAAAACGTTTAATTTTTCAAATCATAAGCTATTCGTAAATGCAGTATTGATAAACCTAAATTTAATAACAAGTACTTTAAATCCATCCCGAGTGAGCATTTTTAAAGTAACAATTTAATAAGTATCGAAAAACTTTGATTAAATGTATTCTTCGATATAATTACTGTATTATATTGTTAATTTACTTTTGATTCTTTACTTTAGTACAAAGTTTTTTAACATTTGCACCGGGAACAATGTGGCAAAAATGCAAATAAAGAAAACTACAAACAAAATTCTGATAAGTAGAATTACAGATAAATTACAGTTTAGAATTAGATAAGATTAGGATTCATATTTACTTTGTCAAAATGTATTTCTACCCGTTGGTACCAAATAAATATTATTCTAATTTTATTTTNATTTATTTTATTTTTGTGTTTAAAGTGCAACAATTGATATTAAATGTATAAGAAATTACGTTGTCTGTAATAAACTAAAATTCAATGTATCGCATACATATTTTACAAAAGTCTTTTTCAATATTGTAATAAAATTGCTGAATACTGAAAACATACCGACTTTCTGACTTTAATTCTTCTTATGATAATAACGAAAAGGAAATTTAAAATCAGATAATTAACTATATTCAAAATAGAGACAATTATACAATTTGATTTTATCTGATATCTGTACTCTAAGCTACAGACATTTGTGCAGTACATTTACAGTTGATGTACAAAAATTGGAAAATATTTCTAAAACCTAATTACTAAACAAAGCTGAATGGAGTAAAGAATGGTGTAAATTTGAGCAAAGTGATTCTGATAATACACATTTTTTAATCTATATTTTTTAAGAATTTCAGTTGCTAATAGCAGTATTATTAAAATGCACGAGTGAAGTTGTTTGATTTGCAAGTATACAGGTAGGACGTTCTTTAAAGTNAAAAATGATAATTATAAAAGTTTACTAAAAGTGAAGAAAATATGCTAAACGCATATAAAATACATTACAAGTATTTTGTTATCGTTTAAGCAGTTACTTATTATTCCAGAGGATAAAGTCAGTACACAAGATTTGAATTTTTTGAGAAAATGGACCTGTGTTTTTAAGTAAGAGTGATAACTATTGCTTTCTTTTACTGGTTTCTGTTCCATTCTCTAGACACAAATTATTTTTTAATTTTCTTGATCGATCTTATTGTAAATTCAACTCGTAAGCAAAGCTGTGGTGAAATATAATATCATTTTCCGATCACTATGATGTTTTCCGATTTACTACTCTTAATGTTGTAACATTAAAAACGTACATACAAATACGTTAATTTTCACTTCCTCTTTTGATAAATGTTTTTATGATAATCGTTTGCAAACTTATCATAAAGATTCAGACTGAAAAATGTTCAGTTAAAAATATATATAAAATAAGTAAAAATTAAATAGACATTACTTTTGAAAACAATATTATAACAGTAAAAACGAAAATATAAATATATAAATAAATAACGATATTATAGGGATTAATAGACAGCTCACGAACAACGCGATAAAGTTATTGCAACACTCGCTATCGGCAACGGCGACAGATTTATTCGTTTTTTTTAATCTTTATCGTAAGTCGCATGGATCTGTCAGACCCGAAATATTTTTTTCTCAAAAATGAGCGTTGCCATTCAAAAAAAATCTAAGTTTGTTAATCTGGTTAAGAAGTGGAAAAAATATTAAGTTTTTGAAATTTTAAAAAATGTATTTAATAGAATCCGGACATCGGTAGTTGCAACTATTTTCTTAAGAAGTGAAACATTCCATAGATGCATACTGCGAATGCAGTCTGATTCAAACCATTAAGCATATAGTTCAAAATTGCCCTCGGCAATCTTTTCGATGAGACTTGCCTGATATGCACAAGTGTAATTGAAAAGAACTAAAATGGATAGACCCCATGGATATTAGACTTTGTCCTTTTCCTGTTCATTTTTGTGTTCAGTTGTTTCATTTTTTGCTGTATTGACTACCATACGTAATACACATCTATTCGGTACCGGTGGGCTATACGAATAAATGTAATAAAGAAATATAAGTTTTAAAAATATATCTGACTTCTATCAGGTAAAGTTAGTGACGGAAAATAAATTCTATTTGAAGCCAAGCAACCACCATCAAAGTGTTATCTTTTTCCGTGGATTTTTTTTTACCACAAACCCCTTAATGACTTGGCAAAATTGACATTATGACAAAAACTGGAATTTCGCCATCTCCGAAACATAAACATTGCTAAAGTATTACAAAGTTCTTTGAAAACTATTATTGCACATTCGAATAATGCATCATAATATCAACATATAAGCTTATAATAGTTTACTTACAAGTTTCAATGCACAATATGCTATGGCAAGTTTCTTTTGAAAAACAATGTCTATGTGTTATATTAATATATTGAATATACTACACTACATATTACATCGGATGTATTACACTTCAATAAAGTTAAATTATTTTATCTATAAAACTGTAAAATTTGGAACATACTGAAGATTCTGCACATTTTACATTCGGGAAAAATGAGAAATATTACTTTATTTAAATAAGATTTCTTTTTGTTATCATGAATTGTGATATTCCGGCTGCTTTTACAAATTCGATTCTATTAATTTTTTATTATGACAACAAAATTGGTACCGATAATCAATTTACAGACCAATGGGACCAAAATTGGTACAATAATCAACAATAATACGACGCAAGGGTGTCATGTAAATATTTTTTATTAAGTTAGGTTATATTAAATCGTTACCTGAAGTAAAGTAGCAAGACACACGCAAAGACTAATTTTCGTAGTGTAAATTATAAGTGAAGATGAATTTTTCACAAAGAAACAATTCTATAAAATAAAATTCATTGTTAGTTCATATTTACTTTTGAAGTATCGTTTAAATTTTATTCTTCTCTTCATTACGCGTTTTAAAAAATGAAATGATGTAAATGCGACATTTGCATAAATGAATTAAAATAAATATAATAGAATATATTAATATATGATTTTATTAAACAAAATATTACATATTTTGTGTTACCGAATGCACATGCTTATAAATTCTCTAGTAGAAAAGTAAGGAAGTTTCAG
>NW_019384373.1:714242-723398 GCF_000671375.1 Centruroides sculpturatus | reverse complement strand
GGATGATTATGCAACCCCAATTTTATGTAACGTTTTCATCAAATAGTTTAAAAGAAACAAGCATCCTTATCTTTTGCTGTCATGATTGAAATTAATTAAATAGGTACTAAAACTGATGCAATTACGTATATACCACTTCGTAAAGTGATGCAATAACATCAAAAAAATTTAAAGTATAATAAAAAATAAAATAATATAATATAACAAATTTATAATTATTTTTTTAAAGCACGATTGGTTATAAAATTAAGATGAAATTCAATAGTATTATTAATAAATGTTGTCAATGTAATGCTCATTTTATAATAAATAATAGATGTGTAGATATATTTCTAATTTTAAATAGCTTTCAAAAAATTCCAAAAATAAGATTTAAAATTAAATTATTTGACAATAAATTATATTTATATATAAATTACGTGCCTATATATATATATAGGCACGTAAACAAAGTATTCATAGAACTAGTACATTTTGAAGGAAAATAGTACATTTTTTGAAGGCGCTTCAGTACGTTTTGAAATTTCATTGCGGCAACACTGTATACCATGCAGATTTCATTTCGGAAACGTGGGATAAAAACCATGTAAGAAATAACAAATGACCCTAATATCGTACAGTAACTATATGTAAGAAAATAGGATATTAACAATTGGTATTTTTTCAATTTTTTTTCTCTTTACAATAACTTGAATTTTGAAGTTCCATAACGATTTTCCTTCGTCTTCCATATTCAACTGTTAAACCAGAAATCAGTGATTCTAATGCAAATATAGCTTTCGCGTACCAAAACTTATCTTTACTTGGCTGAGTAAAACTACATGCGATGATATTATTATCGGTTGTAAAAAAATTAATGGTAATTAGTAAAAAATTACTTAGAATAATACTTTCAATTAATATTGCATATAAAACATGACTTTGGATTGCATTGGAGTCAGTTGATGGCATTTACAGCGCTCGAAAACAATATCGCCANCCAACAATTCTCAACAAGAAGAGCCTAATTGATACAGCAGGACTAGGAGATGTAGACAAGCAGAATATTGATGAGTTACTGCAGGTTTCTGGTGAGAGCCTTACCAATGGTATCCTTCAAAAACTAGCAGAACAAGGAATGTATGTAGAAATAAAAAATAAATAATGTTTTCGAATTAAAAAACTTTTACGTAAATATTATCGTAATGAACGTGAAAGTTTTTTAAAGGTTATCAAAATGTTCATTTTAGGTAATTATTAGAATGCATCTTCATAACGTGGTTATCATCACTTTGCAAAGAATAGCAATGAAATCGTTTGAGCACCAATATTCAGAAGCTACTCGATATATGCATGTGAGAGTGCCTGATTTTATTTTTCTTCTATAAACTCTTACAAGATTATATAAATTAAACAAATTAACGTTTAAAATTTATATTAACCGCAAAAAAGTTATATAAAGATATTTTTTTAACCATTAATAAAAAGATAAAAGGATATGATCGTGTTTTCCATTAGATTTACATCTTTTAGAAGCTGACATATCTTCCGAATGTATCAGCCGAAATTTTTTGCGAAATTCATTTATTGGCCACGACTTATAACATTTTGAAAAAAGGACAATAGGAAACACGAAAAAGACCTTTCAATAAAAGGAAGGGACTGATGACATTTGGGCTCGTCATCACCAAAAGTTCTTCCTCGCTCGAATACCTCCGTGGTTTTCCTCTATCAATGATTCCTTGAAAAAGTAATAGAACTCTAACAGAACTTCACCTATCCAGCATTGTAAGGTATCTATATTATTTATATGTAAACTTTTTTTCTCAACTTTGATTTAGCAGACTACTTAATTACCGGAAACTATGCTTTAAACACTAGATATTCTTAGTAGTTGTTACTGCTTATGTTATAAGTTTCACTATATAAGGTGATATACAGATTTATTATTAATTTTTAAAACAGCATAATTTATTTATAAACACTATGAAAACCTATTTTATAAAAAGAAAATTATAAAATATAAATTTATAATATATATATCCTTCAATTGTGTATTTGTTTGTCGTATTATATATATACATGAATCATGTATATATTCGGGTAATATATTTACAGAGGAACATCGTTTAACTAGTATAATTCGTTCGAAAATATAACTTCTAATGCGAAACACTCTTTAAGCGAAAAACTTTTCCTATAGAAATAAATGTAAAATACGATAATTCGTTTCACATCGAAAAAATAATATAATATTTTATATTGAACATGTATTCAAAGAAAATTATATTGTATTTAATTGCAGCTTCTACATTGTCCAAGAATTTGGCATATTGTTTGGAGTGTTTATTATATAACTGGATATGATTGTTGATGTAACCAGCAGATAAACCCGGCGTTGCGGGGTCAAAAAACGACAACAAAATATTAAATCAAGATTATTCGTTTATTTCGTACTTCTAATCCTTCTATTCTAGTAGCCTTGGACACTTCCTAGTGGGTGTTTTAGCAGCAGCGGTGTCATTCCATGGTATAAATAAAAAATTTCTATTACAAATATAAATAATAATATACTAAATTTATCTTGGCGTACTCTACTACAACGCAGCGAAAAACGCAAAAAAAACGGATCAAGTAATAATATACTGAATTTAATGTTAATTTAATTAATAGCTACACGTGGCTTTAGTGGCCGATTTTGCCATACCCTGAGAGAACCTAGTTTGTCAGCTGTATATAGTGGATATGTCTGAACGCAAGTTTGAAAAAATGTATGATCACAAACGACACTAAGGGTAAGTTATAACCTCCGTATCGTATAATCGTACTGTATTCAGAAAGAAAAGTTTACAATTAATTAAGGTAAATTGACGAATTGCGCATTCGGTAAGTCAGTCTCTATGCAATCAGAAGTTTTGCCGAAAGCAACAAATTGGTTGTAACGTATTTTCAACGACTTCCATATATATATATATATATATATATATATATATATATTACATGTACATCCTCCAATAGTGCATATATTCAGTCAGATATCTATATATATACCTGAATAGTGTATATAATTATACAATAAACCTATATATATAAAATTGCTTGTCCTAACTGACTGACTCATTCAGTCACTGATTCATCATCGCCCAGAGCAAACCGCTGAACCTAAAGAGGTAAAATTTGGTACATAGTTAGGGAACGTCATGAAAACGCTCACTAAGAAGAGATTTTTCGAAATTCTCCCGCGGGGGAGAAGGAAAGGATTAAGTCTTAATCGGAAAAACGGCTTCTACTGTACTATTTTAGATGCGATTTTTTGTTTAGTCTTCATTAAGTACTTACGTGTATGAAATTAATAACATTTCAGACATTGTTATAAATGCTTTTATATATTACTATTTTTAACCAAATGTTCGAACTTTTTTAAATTATAGAACGATTGTAGAACGATTGTAAACGTTCCAGAAAATTGATCAAATTCAAAATAGTTTTATTCTCAGCAATTCTCATCATTCTCGGCGGTAGGTTTATATAACAATTACTATGGTTGTTAAAATACTAAATATAAATGGGGTTTGCTTGCAAAACCTCCGCGGGCAAAGTCGCGGGTAACAGCTAGTATATATATATATTTCAATCGTGGATATATTCGTTATTATATAGTGTTGGTGATTTCTACAGAACACAAACGCTGACCGCCTTGAATTTCGGGGGGAAAAAACAATAATAGACACCAATGATATGGACTTCCACGTTACGTTAAATTTATTTTTAAACGTATTTAATTAAAATATCTTAATTAAAAATGAATATTTCGAAAACAGAGATAAGGATAAAAAATTTTTTAATTTTAATAAGAGTTTAAAATAATTAAATAACTCCTAAGATTACACACTAACAACAAAATATCGTGAGGTCTTACGTAAATGCACTAGTATATTCATGGTTTATTCATTACGAAATATATAAAATTCAAAATTGTCAATGCAAAATAGAGGGCTCTTACGAGCCGCATCATGGCTGCCATCTTCTTTGCTGGTGTATCGAGCACCGAAAAAGTCGGTTGCAGTTTGCTAGAAGAACTCTGGCAGCAACTGGAAGTTACGTTAGATTTTGAACAGCTGTACGCTGATATTTTGAATACGCCCATTGTTCGGCTAGATGCGTAGGATAAAGTTAACGCAACGAGAAACAACACCAGAGTGAGCAGGAAAACGGCGACTATATCCGCACGGTCTGTCCAGTCTCCGCACTAACCTGTCCCTGAGATATTTACCAGAGGAAAACACCCTCTCTATGCTCAGCGGGCCTTCCAAGTGCCAGAGAGACTACCGTGTACCAGTCTCTTGCCCTTCTCTTCTCCTCTTTCGTTTGCCCCGCAATTTAAAAGTTTTTTAGACAGGGACTTCCGACCAATCACAACCCCTTTTTGCCCGAACAGCTTACACTGGGATCCGCCGTCATCCGTCATCCGAGTGAAGCTTACGTAAACGTTTGCAACTTGTTTACATTCAATTATTTACCATATGGCAAATGGTCTAACGTCTGACTCCAGGAGGGTCCAATTGACAAAGCCGGTGCTTCCTTTGTTTTCCCTCTGTTTACAAGTAAACACTTTACAAGTGGTATTACCTGACCACACCTGGGTCCAATTGACAAGGTCGCTCCTCTTTTGTTCCCACTCTGCTACAAGGTCAATATTTTACAATCCAAAACACATTAACCAGTTCTAATTGCTTCGTATTAAATTCACTCATTTTTTTATTGTACAAATATAGACCGATTTTTACTATACCACTTGTAAGAAAAATAGTTTAAAAGTTAAATAAATGCATATTACCGATAAAAACCGGATGTCACTATAAAGTTTGATCTAAAATATGATTTCATGTATATTAGTCTTGAAAGAGAATGTACGGAATATACCAGAATAAAACAATTATCAAGAACTGAATATCACACAACTGTGCACGTGAGGTATTGATGTAACTTTAACATGAAAGCATACTATTCATGCTTTCATGTAACTGAGCTATTGCTAACTACTATAGATTATGTTATAGTACAGTCGACCCCCCATAACACGGGTTCCTATATTACGGATTCCTATATGACGGCTAAAATATTGCGACGGTATTCGTACAAACATGATTAAAAAAACTCCTATAATTCGGTAAAACGTCATCGGGCAGCTGATCTACTTTCCGCTGTTCAGCGCCACGCTACAGAGAGTTTAGGCAGGTAAATTTATTTTACTATCGTCTGTACAGTATTATATATAAATTAGGTACTGTACATATAATTATATATTAATTATATATNTGAATACTGAAAACATACCGACTTTCTGACTTTAATTCTTCTTATGATAATAACGAAAAGAAAATTTAAAATCAGATAATTAACTATATTCAAAAAAGAGACAATTATACAATTTGATTCAGTCTGATATCTGTACTCTAAGCTACAGACATTTGTGCAGTACATTTACAGTTGATGTACAAAAATTACAAACTATTTGTAAAACCTAATTACTAAACAAACCTGAATTGAGTAAAGAATGGTGTAAATTTGAGCAAAGTGATTCTGATAATAGACATTTTTTAATCTATATTTTTAAGAATTTCAGTTGCTAATAGCAGTATTATTAAAATGCACGAGTGAAGTTGTTTGATTTGCAAGTATACAGGTAGGACGTTCTTTAAAGTAGATATCTCGAATTTCTACTAGCATGTTGAACACGGTATATAACGCTTTATATGTCTGAAAAAATATGAAAATGTTTTGATTACTTTATATAAATTAAGTTCAAATTTATTTCATGATTTAGAGTAAATTAATAAGTGCAAATTAAAACATCTGATAAAAATCTGTTTCTATATTCGNTATTAACATATTGAATATACTACACTACATATTACATCGGATGTATTACACTTCAATAAAGTTAAATTATTTTATCTATAAAACTGTAAAATTTGGAACATACTGAAGATTCTGCACATTTTACATTCGGGAAAAATGAGAAATATTACTTTATTTAAATAAGATTTCTTTTTGTTATCATGAATTGTGATATTCCGGCTGCTTTTACAAATTCGATTCTATTAATTTTTTATTATGACAACAAAATTGGTACTTCACAGTTAGAGTTTAGGACTTATCACATTGACTAAATTAACAATACGAGTTTATTAAATTGATAAGACAGAAAGTGACTATTCTTGAAATATTTAATTCATACAATTAATTGTTAATTTTATTCCTGTTTGTTTGTTTATAATAATAGAAATATTATTAACATTAATACATTAAAAACCGAATTATCTTTACACTTCCTTTATGTCTCTGTCAGTGTCTCATATATATTTATTGAGTTAAAATACCATCTGGTACTTAGATAATGTTATACAAATATCTTTTATATCTTGCTACTGACAAATATTATTAAACGAATTAGAAAATTTGGAATAGAATAACATAATATTGACTTTAATAAATATATTGTTTATTTATTCTAAACTACTGCAATATTAAATCTGTGTAATGACAGCAGGGTAGTCCGCTTGAAAACAGGGATACGTAGTGAAACTGTAAATGCAGTATTACTGTTAATTTACAAACAAAACCAACATAATTTACAAATAACTAAATTTTCGCAAATGAAACATTAATGTAAATATCGAGAGTTGAGACAGAAAAATATACGTATAAATGCATTTTTCAGGATTGATAATATTTTAAAAAGGCACCTTCATAATATAATTATTTACATATTTATTTTATACTTTGTGTTTACCGTACAACAATTGATATTAAATGTATAATAAATTACGTTGTCTGTAATAAACTAAAATTCAATGTATCGCATACATATTTTACAAAAGTCTTTTTCAATATTGTAATAAAATTGCTGAATACTGAAAACATACCGACTTTCTGACTTTAATTCTTCTTATGATAATAACGAAAAGAAAATTTAAAATCAGATAATTAACTATATTCAAAAAAGAGACAATTATACAATTTGATTCAGTCTGATATCTGTACTCTAAGCTACAGACATTTGTGCAGTACATTTACAGTTGATGTACAAAAATTACAAACTATTTGTAAAACCTAATTACTAAACAAACCTGAATTGAGTAAAGAATGGTGTAAATTTGAGCAAAGTGATTCTGATAATAGACATTTTTTAATCTATATTTTTAAGAATTTCAGTTGCTAATAGCAGTATTATTAAAATGCACGAGTGAAGTTGTTTGATTTGCAAGTATACAGGTAGGACGTTCTTTAAAGTAGATATCTCGAATTTCTACTAGCATGTTGAACACGGTATATAACGCTTTATATGTCTGAAAAAATATGAAAATGTTTTGATTACTTTATATAAATTAAGTTCAAATTTATTTCATGATTTAGAGTAAATTAATAAGTGCAAATTAAAACATCTGATAAAAATCTGTTTCTATATTCGTAGTAAATTTATTAAATAAGAGATAAAGAAATATATAACTTTTACTTTAAATAAATACTATAATTCGAACTAAATAAATGATAATTGTTTTATATGTGCTTTTAACAGTCTATCACAATGTTAATTATATAAAAACTACGAAATACGAGGCAACGTACCTGTACAGGTGTTTGTTTTGAAAATACAAAGCAATTGCCACAACTAAATCCAATATTCATTTTTTGAAACTTCTTCATGAAATCTAACATCTGTAGAAAATATTTTGTTATTAGTTGACGAATAAAATATGCGTATATATAGTAAATTTTT
Source organism: Centruroides sculpturatus (assembly GCF_000671375.1). NCBI lineage: Eukaryota > Metazoa > Arthropoda > Arachnida > Scorpiones > Buthidae > Centruroides > Centruroides sculpturatus. Next base: position 715,636 of record NW_019384373.1, on the reverse strand, counting down.
TTCTTACTTTAAGTTTTGTTTCCTGTGGTAAAGTAGCGGCTCCAAACTTTCTTATTTCTTGAAACGAGTCAAAAGCCTATGACAGCAAAAACAAATTATAATATAAATAGTAGACGATATTATTTTACCGTATTTATACTTACCGATACACAGATTCGAGCAACAACAAAAGAACCTATAATGCCCAAACTAACGTATATTATGGTACTAACACATATAATAATATATGCAGACATATTAAACGATAAACCGCCAAATACAGTATTGTATATGAGAAGAGAGAGAAAAGACAAAATTATTCCGTATTCAAAAAATATATATTCGTTCCATTTGTCGTTTATTTGTTGAATGAATTCGCATAATTCCAGGTGCTTAGAAATAATTTCGTTAACATTTATTTTTAGCCTTATTGAATTTGCTCGTTGTAATTGGACAGACAAGGCTTCGAATCTCTTTTTAATTGCAAATCCAATTATCATAGAAACAGATAGAAACCACATGAACAGTGGCAATTCCAACATAATGCATACATTATGGTATACCAGCAGTGTTGCCGTTCCTAGTACATTTGTACTTTTCTGGTACATTTTGCCCTTTCCAGTAAATTAAAAGTACATATAGATTTTTAGTACATTTTCAGTACATTATAATATTTCAAGTACCATTTACGGTACAAAATAATATTTCGCGCGTTAACGAAAAAATGAGAAAAATTAGTTTAATAAAGTCTTGATATTGTCACTGCTTGCTAATTTAAATTATCCAATCACAACATATAAATGGTGTGTGTCCGTCGACGTCAGCAACATAGATAGTTGCACGTGTAAACGGTCTTTACTCAGTGGTCTTCTGTCATACGTTCAGTTGTCTGCACATTCTCATCAGGACCTTGACAAAATTTTTCATGCCACGTGGTCCAAACAGTTCGACTCCGTCAAACAAAAATAATGAACAGGTAAGGAAATCGATGATTTTAAACTTTTGTCGCCAATAATATCAAAATATCCGTTAAGTCAAAAACAAATTATTACAGAAGATAGTTTTGAAATTGTACGAGTATAAATATTATAAATACTTTTATATTATTTTCTACCACTATAATTTAATTCTTAAATTATGAACTTCAATTTTAGTAATCGTAGTAAAAGAAATAAGGGGTAATGTTACGTATGGTTCCAAAATGGACGCGCTTCCGACTGTTCCAAGGTCTATATAAGAAGATCAGGACACGCGTGATCTACTTCTTGAGCTGCCATTTTGGGGTTTTTTGAGTTGCATGTTTTAAGCAAACTTGTACGAGCAGTCAGTTTTATATGACATTAATTAAACTAAAATTGCATAAATCCTGTAATTTCCAGTCAAAAATATAATAATAATTTCGGATGATTATGCAA
>NW_019384373.1:698064-712521 GCF_000671375.1 Centruroides sculpturatus | reverse complement strand
ATATATAAATTATATATAAATTAGGTACTGTACATATAATTATATATTAATTATATATAAATTAGGTACTGTATATATAATTATATAATAACTTAATTTATTGTAAATTTATTATAATTATATATATATTTTTTTTCGGCTAACCAGCGACACGCTATGGCGCTGGAGAGATTAGGCAAGTAAGTTGAGTTTACTATCGTCTATACAGTATGTAAATTAGGTACCGTAAGCCTAATACAGCACTAATTTTATACATTTCTTGTGAAGGAATTATTTCTTATTCAACGGCGATTAAAATTATTTATATTAATAGTGTCTCCGAAGTTCAACGAAGTTTTCGCAGAAAAATAAATTATCAGAAAATGCGGCCGCCGTTTGATGCGCTGCTCCGCCACAAAAACAAGCTTAAGCAATGGCGACGTCGAACGGTGCACACTCGGCAAGTAATCCTACAATTTTTTGTTTATAGTATAGTTTATACGGATTATTCCCCAATAAATATACGTATTTTGGAAATGTTAAGTCGAATTAGTCTAGGAATAGATTAATTTTATGGAAGAAAACCTTTCAAACAGCCGTAGTCCGTAAAGTGCATACGTGCCGGGCTGTGATTGGCAAGGACTCGTACAAAATGGATTTATAAAGAACAAAACGTATCTACCGTGTTATAGGGGGGTTGACTGTACTTAAATAAAATTGCTAAATATATAACATAAATACACAAATTTATATATCATATGTATAATGAAGTTATTTTCTATTGTGCACTTAATGCTACTAAATTCTTATATAACTCTAACGGTCTTCAAAATAATTGGTTCATATTTATTGTTACAATGCGTATTTGTATAACTGAATTAAGCTTTCAATAGATATAAAATTTTAATACTTTTTATATAACGTAATATTTAAATAAGCTGTATCTGTACACTTACTTTAAAGTAAAATAATTTTTGTAACGTTAAATATTAATTAACTAGATTCATGCAATTACAGTAGATCGTCGATTATCCGAAGAAATTGGGAAAGATCCATGTTTCGGATAACCGATTATGTACAAAAAATATATTAATTATCTTATCTCGATATTTTTCTCCGTTGCGTGTCGCTTTGCGTTAAATTTTCGTCGATGTTAAACCTAACGAAGACTATTGTATCGTTAAAAATTATCTTTTTATTTTGTACGAACAAAATAAATATATTGAAAAATATAAAAACAATAAAAAATTATACTTCAGAAGTTAATTTAGTATCAAAAACGTAAAATATTTGAGTAGCTTATAACATAGCCAAAGATTGCAGCGCCACAGCACTGGCAAAAATTTAAATTTGCCGACTAGAGTTTTTTCGGATGACTAAGTTTCGGATAATCGACGCTCTACTGTAATAATATATAACGGCTTTTGAATAAAACATTACAACAAATCGCGCCAAACATAGTTTTTTATGTTGTTGCTGAAAGAGTGAAGCAACTCTTTGCTGAATTTTCTTTATATCTGGTTTAGAAGCCTAAATTAAGAATGAAAGAAAACAGTAAAAATTTTAAAAAAGTTGTCAGAAAAAAGTTTTTCTACAATCAACTGCGAGTAGTGTATTAAATTAGTCCCGAATCAAGTTGATGTAGATAGGAAAAATACACTAGCCAGTATACTATCCGCAGTCTTATGCAGTTAGTCATTTCATGTTTATTGGAAAATGTAGAATATTATATAAATGCATACAATATTTACGAATATACTGTTTGTACTTTCGTAGAGAATATTATAATGAATTTTATTAATGCCACACTCATAAAGCATTCATCTGTATCCTATCAAAATTTCCTACTACTCGCGTGAATCTATTGCAGGTGTATTTACATACCACGATATTGTTTCATATTTTACATATTTCTCTATAAAATAATTATAAGAATTACTTCTAAATGATACAATTTTCATTCTATAGAAGATATTTCAAATACCATAATACGACCAAACAGAAATAGAATGATTGAAACTACTACAATATAAAATATAATCACGGTTACTGGTGATTCTAAAATGGTATCATTTAATAAATCGCTGTAGAGATGTTACAAGTGCTTAATTTATAATAAATAGTAAAACTTATGATGTCTATATTAAAGAATAAAGTTGTGAATGACGAATTTAGCAAAACATCAAGTGTACTAAATTATAAGCTGTCTTCAAAACGTCCAGGTATAAATAAAAAATGTTTATGTTTGTTTATCTTTATGATTATATAATTCTTTAATTCAGATTATACCAAATAATTCGTGGTTGTGCTGCACACAAGCATGTATTATTAGCTTTAATTTCGGATAAAGAATGATTTCCAGTTCAGGTAATTTTGTGTTTTTTTTAATAAATTTATCACATTCCGTTCATTTCATTATTATTACTGTATTATTATTATTATTAAACATTGATTGTGAAAAATGGGGTCAAAACTGTTTCAAAACTGAAACACGTATTGTAACAAAAACGTAATCTGAAAATTTTCTTGTACTTACAAAACAACAAGTAAAGAGTTTAATATAATTTTATTTGCTACGTTACAACTATATTATAATTCGCCAATAACGAAATAAACAAACAGTATAGATGTAATCAGCAACATGTAAATATACGAAAAAAAAGTTAGGACAACCTGATTTCGGCGGATTCGTACTTAGTAACAGTGATATTCAAAATTCCTATAAAATGAAAATGAAGCATCTTTAGTGTCTACCTTTGAACTTAGTAGTGAAGTTAAGAATAATTTTTTTAAAAATTGAAAGGTAACTAAAAATCACAGTAAACTAAAATAAAAGAAACTTATGATTAATTTTTCATCAAATGTATTTATGTATTTTCGATGATTTATTTTCGGTAGATAATACTCCAGCATCCTTAACTTAAAATATATGCAGTAATTATACTTGTATTTATAGTAGAGCGTCGATTTTCCGAATCAATTGAAGACTGGAGTTGTACGTATAACTGATAGTTCGGATAACCGATTTATGTACGAAAAAATTGTTTAACCTATTCGATTTTGAAATTTTAACCGTTGCGTGTTGCTTCGCGTTGAATTTTCGTCGATGTTAAGCCTAACGAAGACTATTGTATCGGTAAAAATTATTTTTTTATTTTGTACAAACAAAATAAATATATTGAAAAATATAAAAACAATAAAAAATTATACTTCAAATGTTAATTTAGTATCAAAAACGTAAAATATTTGAGTAGCCAAAGACATAACCAAAAATTGAAAAGCCACAGCACTGGCGATAATTTAAATTTGCAGACTGGAATTCTTTTGGATAATTGACGTTTCGGATGATTGACTTTCGGATAATCGACGCTCTACTGTATTTTTATTTTATGTTTTCTTAATAACTATTAATAATTATTAAATAACTATAACAGATAACAGAAGTAATATAATTAAATTGTGAAATGCGAGACACCTACAAAAAACTAAAAATTGTTAAATAGCTTATTTTCGATTTTCGTCAAATAATTTTTTTTTAAATTGTTTATTTTATAGTTATCATTTGCTGTTTGTGTTTCAATTAAATGTGCACAACCTTCTGCAATATTTTTATTTAATGAGCTAACTTTACTCACACACGTAAATTTTTAGTTATATACAAAATAAACTATTTATTTAATACTTTGTGTATAGATTACTGAAAATGACTTTGTAAATTATAAGCATCCAAAAATTCTTAATAAACATTTAAGGTATGCAAGGAATCAGAAATAACACATTTGAAATTCGAGTCATAGCATTCCTATAGAAAATAACTTCAGTGTAAATGCAAGACATTCCTGTTTTACAAGGAATTTGCGTTTGAAGATTTATGAGAAAATAAAGTAATTTTTACTATTTCGAGAAACACGTGTACGTTTCAATTACAAGATTGAAAAGTATTCTCTGAGGAATCAGAGTAATACACAATTTAATTCTGCATTGTATAATATTTTTGTTTGCATTAGTAGTTAAAATATTTCGCAAATTATTTAAATTATGAAATTACTGTATGAAATGTTGAACAAATTGTTTAATTATATTTTCAAAATTTAATTCTAGGATAAATGAGGGTTTGATGTACAACTGAATAAATAGCGAACGCGCGTAATTATTTTTAAAACTAAATTAGAACGTCACGGTTTTAATATATTGTGTTAGTTGAAAGCCGTGCTTGCTGTATGTGTTGTTAATTTTCGATTCCTGTAAAAAAAGTAAATAAATTAAATGATTGCAAGCTACAGAGATTGTCTTTTCCACGTGGATTTCTTGAATATTTTTGGTGAACTCGTGAACAAAACAAATCTCTTAGCGGGAGTGTTTTTTTCGTGCTACGTACAACTGTTTCTGCTGTTGGATACAATATTATATTTTCGACATTCATTTCCATATTAACAATGTGTGAAATCATGAAGATTTACCTGCCGTCATTCCGACACCTTTCATTGCTTATTCGCAAGTAACGAAAGTAGTAAACGTGTATTAATTAAACAAAGGTTAAACTCACTAGTAGTGCAACAATCGCTTCATTGTAACAGTGAATGAATTAAAACTGAAAAAGATTATTATTTCGGCAAAATGTGAGCTAACTACCGGTCAGATCGAAAACTACTATAAATAACTGTATTTATATAATAATTTGTATAGCGCATATTTTGTATCGAATGAATTATACTTTTTACTACAGATTAAATTATGTCTGAATTTATTATACAGTGGATTCTACTTAAAGAAACTTAGTTAAAGCTGTTTCATGTATATCGTTATATATAACAAAGTGGTAATTTTCAAATTTTATTTCTTTAATTACATTTGTTAATAGGACAGTTAAGCACATTTTACAGTAATTAGAAATATTTCTTATACCAAGTCAATGTTATGGTAGTATTATTTTTTTATTAATTTGTGCATTTAGTAATAATTTTTGCAAAGAAATCTGTTAGAGATCTATTGGAGAAATATAAAAAGTGATGAGATTAAACACTGCCTTATAGCATGCCAAAGTATTACCTAACGATTTTAAATTAACGATTACAGATTAGCGTAACTTTTCACGTGAATAGTTGTCCATTTTTGATTTGTGTATTAATTATTTATAGTACTTGTATATTGTCACTTTCCGGCGGCTATAGGTGACAGAAGGAGAGTATGGCAGTGGTCAAATATGACTTTTCAAAAATTTTAGATTTTTGACTTAGAACACCTTGAAACAACAAGAAATGCAAAAACTTCGAAATAATACTGTATGTATATATGATAGTGCGTGTATTAGCGTGGGGCACGATTTTCTTTACTGTATTTGACGCTTAATAACTCTTGTACTTTTTTCGATATTTTCTGAAGTTTTTCTGGGAAGTTTGTTCATTAAGGAGATCGATGCTGTTAAATTTTATTGACTAATTTGATTTTTAAACTTTTACCTGATCTACACCAAATTATTTATACTTATTAAATATTTTGGACAATATAAATTTCTACACATGAACCCTGAACGACCACATATTTTCTTGATTTGATCTTTTTGACCTTTCATGATAAACGTAACAGCTAGTAGATATAATAACCAGACATGTAATATTGTCTTCAGTGTACATAACACGTACACTGAATACGTAACTATTGCACTAAGAAACTAAACTTACAAAAAAGTAACTCTTATAGCATCTAACTATCATTTGTTAAAAAACCACATGTAATATAATCACTTCTACTTTTAAGACTCGGGAACATTTTAACGAATTACATAGTTCAGACTTGACAGTTATCACATAGTATTTTTGTCGTATTATGCACTTTGCAAATAAATTTCAAACAACTGTTGCACTTAGTAGCATATTTACAATCTTTTTTCTAGCACAAAAATGACAATATACTTTTTCAGGAAATTTCGACTTGATCTAGCAATTTTTACAAAATTATCATCTGTTAGTAGTTCAAATGATTCATTTTGAATTTTTGATGCAAGGTTGCGATATTTTTGCAAAATATTTGTAAAAATGAAAAAAAAAAAAAAACATAGACATACTGTACATATTCACAACAAAACTAACCTAACTGGTATCGCGGGGGTAGCGCGGCCCCCAGAAGGTACGTAGCTCCATTCTTGTAAGTGCTACAGGGCTAAACATTTGGCACTCGCTAAAAGTCGCGACGTAATAAGATTACATAAAATGGCAGCTGCGCACGATATTTAGATTTTTAGAAAATCGTAAAAATATGACGCGTGGGGGCCGCGCGGCCCCCAAGAAACCAGTTAAGGGTTAAAAGTATATATGCCCAGGATATTTACTATGTTGATACCTTTTTTTTCCTACGTTATAGATATTATAATACTGTGTTTTATCTATTTTTGTAAACGTTGGTGAATTACTTGAATAAAACAAATACAGGTGTACTGGTAAACAAGTTAAATAACCTGTATTTACAATAAGCCACCAGACACATCTAACAGAACTCCATACAATATCAGATTTTAATTCTCAGATACTGTGCATGACAGTAATTATATTCAATAATACCACCCAAACACATCTTTATTTTGTAAACAGCAACTACAAGTTTAAACTGTGTGACAAGTAACTGCATTCCTAAAAGAATTTCAAAAGTCGTTTGGAATTCTTTTAGGAATACAGAAACTTGACACACAGTAATTATAAATATACAGACTTATCAATAATTATGAATGTAAAAGTTTTGCATACATTTTCATTTACAATACAGAGATTTTACATATGTAAGATTTATTTTATAAAGTGTTTTATATTCNTACCAAAGATATTTTTTTTTCTTATTCTTAAGAAACTAATCTTATAAAAAAGTATCTCTTATAGCCTCTAACTATCAATTGTTAAAAAACCACAGGTAATATAATCACTTGTATTTTTAAGACTCAGGAACATTTTAACGCAATTACGTAGTTCAGTCTTGACAGTTATCACATAGTATTATTGTGTACTATGCACTTTGCAAATAAATTTCAAACAACTGTTGCACTTAGTAGCATACTTACCATCTTTTTTTCCAGCACAAAATGACAACATACTTTTTTCAGGAGATTTCGGCTCGATTTAGCAATTTGTATAATATTATCATCTATTAGCAGTTCAAATGATTCTTTTATAATCATTTTGAATTTTTGATACAAGATTGAGATATCTTTGCAAAATAATTGTAAAAATAAAAAAAAAACATAAAAACACATTTCTACAAAAAACCAACATAACTGGTATCGTGGGGGCTGCGCGGCCCCCAGAAGGTACGTAGCTCCATTCTTGTAAGTGCTACAGGGCTAAACATTTGGNTCTGTTAGTAGTTCAAATGATTCATTTTGAATTTTTGATGCAAGGTTGCGATATTTTTGCAAAATATTTGTAAAAATGAAAAAAAAAAAAAAACATAGACATACTGTACATATTCACAACAAAACTAACCTAACTGGTATCGCGGGGGTAGCGCGGCCCCAGAAAGTACGTAGCTTCATCCTGGAAAGTGGTACAGCGCCGAACCTTTGGCACCTGCCGCAAGTCGCGTCGAAATGAAATTACATATAATGGCAGAAGCGCACGATGCTTAGGTTTCCAGAAAATCGTAAAAGTATGACGCGTGGGGGCCGCGCGGCCCCACAAAAGCAGTTAAGGGTAAGGTATTTATAGACATTACATATGCAGACTTGATTACAGAATATTTCTTGTAAGATTGAGGCATTACAATAAGTTCATGCGATATAATGAATAAAAACATAATGTAAACATAAAGACAGGTTTATTTGAAATAATCTACAGTTTTAATCCTTAACTGGTATCGTAAATTTTTCAAACATAACTGGTATCATGGGGGCTGCGCGGGCCCCAAGCAAAATTTGTTTTTAGAGAGCAAGTTTAACAATGTGANTATCGTGTTATACTGTTATTTTATTAAGATATATGGTGTTATAAAGTAAAAAATTATAAATTTATTAATATATTAAGTTTTCCATATTAATGTTCGGAAATGTATTTAAAGTGTTTTTAATGGCTGTGTTTTAAAATCTTTCCAATGTTACCCGTTATACACCGTGGTTTTAGAAGACAGAACCATAGGTATCGTATGAGTGTGACAATTTTAAGTATGATAGTTTTATGTCAGTAAATTTAACTTACACGCGAAGAAATTTGTCATGTTACTAATTGTGTTTTTTAACAATTTGTAGTATTGCACTGGAGAAAGACTTAACATTCATATAAGTCTGAAATGCATATGTCAAAACAATAAAAGGAGTATCTAACCTGAAAGCTGTATTGATAGTCAACCGAACAGAATTTATCGGATTAAAGAGAGACAAATTCATAATAAATTTTATTGAATGTGTTTTAATTTTAAAATTTATTTCTCAGTGATAATTTCATAAGTTACTTTTTATACAGTTTGTTATATTTAACTCTATGCTTGCTTCACGTGAACTAAATTCAAAACAAACGTTATAAATGAACAGAGCTGCTCCTAGGGCCGAGCAGATGGGGCAAACGCCTCAGGCACCCCACTTAAGAGGATGCAGCATAATAATGTTTTGTAATTAAAATGTAACAACTTGTACAGTAGTACGTCGATTATCCGAATCAATTGGCGACTGGGGTTGTTCGGATAACTGATATTTTGTATAACCGTTTATGTACGAAAAAATAGTTTAACGTATCCGAAGTTGAAATTTTTCTCCGTTGCGTGTCGCATCGCGTTAATTTTCGTCGATGTTAAGCCTAACGAAGACTATTGTATCGTTAAAAATTATTTGTTTATTTTGTACAAACAAAATAATCATATTGAAAAATATAAAAAAACAGTAAAAAATTATACTTCTGAAGTTAATTTAGTATCAAAAACGTAAAATAGTTAAGTAGCCCAAGACATAGCCAAAGATTACAGCGCCACAGCACTGGCGAAAATTTAAATTTGCCGACTGGAATTCTTTCGGATAATTGACTTTTGGATAATCGACGCTCTACTGTATTTCAACGTAAAACTTAATTTTAAAGTATAATTGTGAGGTACACTGGAAAATTCTCACGAATCTAGATTTCTTCATACAAATTTGCAACTACTTGATTTAATGATCTAAAAAAAACTATAACTGTTTAGTGTATAAATTCAAATATATTTGTGTTTATTAGTATTCTATTAGTAGTTATTTTTTGTAAAATAATATTTACCATAAAAATCAAAATAATAATATTAATAATAATAATAAAATAGATTTTATAATATAAATTGTAAGTTGGCCATATGTAACCTAGCAACAAAACTAGGCGCTAAGTCAGGTTGGTGTATAGCATAGAACATTTATACACTTCAGCATATTGTAAGCTAATAAATGTTTCAATTGAACAAATTTATGCTGCTCAATGGTACATTTTGACAAGACCATGTCTTGTTTATAAAATCGTACTGCCTTCTGTGTTACGAGCTTAGCAGTATGAAGGAGTACATGTCAGAAGTTGTATAAAAAAGCAGACTTGTAGGTACTCAGGGGACTAAGAACCGAGTCAAAATAAAATACGAAATGGCACAAACAGGCAAACTGAAGTCAGGTGGTGAGAGTACCACCCACAGTCGTTCTAATAAGTGGACTCTGACCCTAGGACTAAACACGTAGTATTTTCTTTGTTAAAGTAAATTTGTAATCTAATTTTGTAAAATTTTTCAAAGTGCTTCAAATATGACATTAAAACGTGGTTGTATGTCTTTACAAGTAGGTTTTTTATATATTATTTAGTATAGTAAAATCGTGGGACCGATAAAAATTTGTTGTTATATTCGGGTTATCGTTACAACCCTATACACGTTATAATCGGGTTAAACTGTACATTGTTTGTGAGAAATAAAAAAATAATTTCGGACAATACAATTGCAACGTTTACTATTTCAAAAGCGGGAAATTTTCGTTACGCATAGACAAAATTTCAACACGGGCCGACACACAACAACAACAAATTTCGAAATTGGATACGTTACTTTAATCGAAAATGCATCGTGGACGACCTCATGGTCGTGGGCGGCGAAGTTAAAACGATCGGGCCTAAAAGCAGCGATACCAAAGAAGATTGTAAAATGAGAACGAGACCCACCTAGAGCGTCAAAGTTATTCCGCTTAGTAGTGAGTCTCTGAGACAGAGTCTCCTCCCATATAGGGCTTTGCCGTTTTACTTTTAATTTTATAAGTTGTTTTAATTTAACTTCGTTCAGCACTCCGTTACTGTAAAACAGAAGAGAAAAACATTGTTATATTGATGATAACTTTAAAACTTGAAATTGGAACTTAACTGAGACAAGTGTGAGGGACGAACAGACCCACAATAAAGTGTTATTGTAAATTTTAAGATTTGGAAAATATAATCGGTTAAATTCGAACGTTTTATCGAGTTAGGCTAAAAGCCATAAAATTTATTTCCCACGGAGTTTGTTCCTTGTTGAGTCGAATCAAGTTAGTCAGGGATGTGTCACCAGGANTATCGCGGGGGTAGCGCGGCCCCCAGAAGGTACGTAGCTCCATTCTTGTAAGTGCTACAGGGCTAAACATTTGGCACTCGCTAAAAGTCGCGACGTAATAAGATTACATAAAATGGCAGCTGCGCACGATATTTAGATTTTTAGAAAATCGTAAAAATATGACGCGTGGGGGCCGCGCGGCCCCCAAGAAACCAGTTAAGGGTTAAAAGTATATATGCTCAGGATATTTACTATGTTGATACCTTTTTTTTCCTACGTTATAGATATTATAATACTGTGTTTTATCTATTTTTGTAAACGTTGGTGAATTACTTGAATAAAACAAATACAGGTGTACTGGTAAACAAGTTAAATAACCTGTATTTACAATAAGCCACCAGACACATCTAACAGAACTCCATACAATATCAGATTTTAATTCTCAGATACTGTGCATGACAGTAATTATATTCAATAATACCACCCAAACACATCTTTATTTTGTAAACAGCAACTACAAGTTTAAACTGTGTGACAAGTAACTGCATTCCTAAAAGAATTTCAAAAGTCGTTTGGAATTCTTTTAGGAATACAGAAACTTGACACACAGTAATTATAAATATACAGACTTATCAATAATTATGAATGTAAAAGTTTTGCATACATTTTCATTTACAATACAGAGATTTTACATATGTAAGATTTATTTTATAAAGTGTTTTATATTCCTTGTAAAAAAATTTAGAAATCTTTAAAAGAAAATGAATCAAAATTTATATTAAAATTATTTTTCAAATGCTAATGATCTACAATTTTACTTTTTGATAAAAAGCACATACACATACATACATACATCTATATATATAACCTATTCAACAGGTGTCCGTCCGTCCCGTAAACGTTTGATAACCGACACTAGAGGGCCCCTATCGTGTGTGATATCTCAAACATTCAAATTAAATTAACAATTTTAATTATTATTTAAATTAACAATATAAATTATTATTATTCATTTGGCCAATAAATTATTATTTGGTCAATATAACAATATAAATAATTCAGTATATTTGTAGTAGGGATTTATTATTGTCAGGAATGCATGTAATGTTCACTAGGGGGCGATAAACGAAAAACCGGACAGGTTTGAATCACTACGTAAGACGATAAGGTTTGAAATAGTTAAGGTAATATAAGGTAATATTTTAATATTTATTAACCCATTCAACGGGTAATGGCAATTTGTAAATAACGCCCACTAGGGAGCGTCCCAGGCTACTAGTGTATATATATTTCGTAGCACAATTTCTAGTAGTACAATATCTATGAGCTACAATGAAATATTTGTAATTTATAAAATCCGTCATTTCTGAATTAATCTGTACGTCACGTACAGATTAATCGCTGTTTATTAATGCCTGAAAACACAGGCTTTAACAATAAAAATTATAAAAGCCGTTGGCTTTTCGGATATGTTTTATTAACACAAAGATTTTTATAAATTGATCAATTTGCACAAAAGTAAATAAACTTTTCTGCAAATTGTTAAAATTTTGGCGTTACGATGTTTTCAGTAGACTAACTACATAGTATTAGTTTCCTCGACGTCTCAATTATTTTAAATACAATTTTAATTGAATCATGTTTCTATTTTCATAGCAAAAATTATTTATTATATTAGAAATCTGTTATTCTAGCAATAAGCTGCGTTTACACGGTTGGTGTTTTGAGCCCAGTCCTGTTTTTTTCAGTGAATAACTGACTCTGTACAGAAATGAGCGTGACTGAAACTGTGATAGACATCAAACTAGTACTTTTTATAAGTTTCTAATGAAGACAGATAAATATATCGATTAGGACGTGATTGGTTCATCAGGATTTGTTTATATTTTAGACATCACACACGATTCGTGCAACTGTGAAAACACGATAAACTTTTGCAGTACGCAAAAGCAATATTTCAATTGCTCACGGGGCAAGAAAGTGCAACTGTGTTAATGAATGAAAGAAATATTATCTCGCTACAATAATTTATTCCTTCGAAAAACTTGTTGTGTTACGCAAGAAAAGTGGGTGCATGGTAGAGGGAATGCAACTTTCTTTTTTATCTGTCATAATATCACGAATCTTCAGTAATGCATTATACATTGTATGAAATGTATTATACACCTGAAAACAGAAATCCATATTCATTAGTTATATCGACCTAAAAAATATTACAAAAATTCGATTGTTATTTAATATAATTTTGGTGAAAAAGTAGTAATTATTTATATTTTGACTCTTATTATTATTATAAAGTAGTAATCTTTCGCTCCATAGAAAACTATGAATTCAGAAAACGACAAGTTATATTATTAATTAAAAAAACCTGAATTCTTATAACTATATTTTGTCATAAGCTATCATTTTTCACATGCGACAGACAGATAAAACTTATTTATTAATACAGTTTACCTGGACTGCAGATTCTTTGGATAGTGTAAAGCATCCCCCGCAACTTATTCCAATTTCATTTTCGCGAAATCTCTTCATGAAATCTAATAACTATTAATAAAGTATTTTAAAAATTAAAAAACAGCTATGATTGATGAGTTTTGCACACGGTAAACGTTTTATTTTCTAAAAATCGAACCTTTAATTTATCACGCAGTTTACGTGATGCTGCACAAAATTTTCGAACTTCTTGAAATGAGTCATATGCCTGCAATAAAACAAATCTTTTTAAAAATGAAGAATATAAAATAATAGTTAAATTGTGATCACTTACCGAAGCTGAAATAGCGGATAGTGATAAAGAAATTATCACAAGAAGTACCACGGCAAATACGGCACTGATACATATAATAGCTTGAAGATAGCCAGAAAATGCACTAAATACTGCATTGTAGGTTAACAGAGCTACCAGATAGATGAGCACTCCATAAAATAGAAGCATGAAATCACTCATAATGACATTAACTCGACTTATTACATCGCATAATTCCGCATGTTTCGACATTAATTTATTAATTTCGTCTTTTGGCCAATCGAATGTGCTTAACTGAAGTTGATCCGCTATCGCATTAAATCTTCCGAATATCGCGATTCCAAATAATAATGCGGATATCATCAACCACATCAACAAAGCGATTTCATACTGATTGCAAATGAAGTAATATACCGAACAAAGAATGCCTCTAACAAAGGTTGATTTTACTGCTATGTATTCACAAATCATAGCATTAATGATTACGCTTATAACTGATATAACTGCGTAAGCTGCTGCAATTGCGCTAAGCAAAATCAATTGATATTTTGTTAATTTTACTTTCTCTCCCGCGCAATAGGATAATTTCGCATTTAACTTTACTCTGCTGTTTCTACCAAAGTGAAGAATAAATACGCACGCAGTTGCCATAACTCTGAAGATACCTTCAATGAAGAATTGTTTATTTCTATCGTACATATTTAGTACAGGGCTGCATGCAATGGCATTTTCTTCGGTACCATAAGTTTGAACGATTGTTAAGAGCACGTGACTAAATAACAATGTTTCTAAGAATCTTGAATACAGAGACCTTCGTTTGATTTGTTTTGTATTTAATTCATAATGTTTGCAAGGTTGGAAGAAAACATCCCCGAACATAACCGATAGCGTTAAAGTAGGAGCGAGAGTACAATATAAGCATTCGCCTGCCATATAAATTAATTTAGCAATTTAATATTAAGCATTATGACTGGAACAGTAGACAGAGTATTTTGTCAAAGTTATATAATTCAAACTACGGTAATTTTTTAAAATTCTGTGTGTATTTTATGACAAGTACAAAAGAAGCATCTTGAATTTTATCTAAAGTAAAAAAAAGTTTTATATTAAAACAAATAATACATATAACAAAATACAATTTTAATATTTAACCATCTTGCATTAAACAGTAAATACTTTTTTTAAAAAAATTATTTATTAAAAAAAATGTTTTAAAATATATTTTATTAACTTAC
>NW_019384373.1:672598-692843 GCF_000671375.1 Centruroides sculpturatus | reverse complement strand
TGATGGGAAAAGCAAAATAAGAGAAAAAAAAAAGAGAAAAGAAAACGATCCCGAGGTCAGTCGTCATCCGAAGTCCCTCTACAGAAGTCGTCATCAAAAGCCCGCCCAACCAAGTCGTCCTCCAAACCATTAAAACCGTGCCCCAGGATTAAAACCGTAACACCGAATTAAAACCGCGACCAGGATTAACCCCGAGAAAAACATTCGTGCTGGATTAAGCCTCTACACTCCTCCGTGCCTCTACCCCAGTGAACGGACAAGATTCTGATTCAAGATTCAACGGTACAGAACTGTCCATCGACAAGGTATTTATCAACCCGCGATTCGTTTGTAAACTCTCTCTCTCCGCGGCCTAGTATAGTTAAGAACAATAATATGCCGATAGTATTTAGTATCTCTGTATAGTATTTAGTTCGACTTAATTAAAATCGTTATTTATTTGTTACTATGGAGTCCGAGTAAGTTACTTCCGCGTCTCTCTCCTCACCTCTACTCCGAACCCAAGCGCTCACACGCTACCGCTCGCGAATCTCGTGACATAAAGTCGCGTTTTCCGAGTCCCTTAGAGACTCGGTGGTGTCATCCTGACAGGGCGCCGAAGAGGTGCCGACCCTACGGTCACACAAGCATGTTTTTGAAATTTTTCGATTATTATATTATTTGTTCATTTTTTTCCTATTAATTTTTTATTTCAACTTTTATTTTCTGTTTTATAGGATTTAGAACATTAGCAATGAGTACGAGTAGCGATCGTGATTAAAAATAGAAATTATTTAAGTGGTAACCAGGAAAGAAAACATGCTGTAAATTAAAAAAAAAAATTAAAAAGTTGTCGTACAGATAATCTTTTAAAATATTTTAAAACTGAACGATCTGTCTATAGCTAGCAATAGTGTAAAGAATAAAGATGAGTTACAAATTACGTACAAGGAAATTACTTTCAATATCGAAAGAAGATGGAGCTATGAATGATAAAGAAGGTCAAGGTGTTTTTCTTAGCGCAAACGAGATAACTAAAGAATTATCAACCATAATGGATCTTGTAACATGGCAATCACGCCGTTATGAGAATATCAGATTATTGTCAATTGAAAAAAGTATATTTTTCAAGTAACAAATTAAGATTTTTCCATAGATGAACTATGTAAAAAAATTTAATGTTTCTTATTACACAAAAGTATATATAAATGGAAAAATATATCGCAGAAACTGGCTTTTCCATTCAAAACTAAATGATCAGGTATTTTTTTATACTGTTATTTATGTCTTAACCAATTGTCAAGATCACCTTTAGCACTATTAGATGAAGGTGTTTCCGACTGGAAGCACGTTGGAACTCGCTCAAATAAACATAAATTATCGTTGCAGCACAGAAAATCGCTTAAAAATTTTATGGAGCTAAAAAACAGGTTGCAAAAAGAACAAACAATTGACGAATTTTACTAAAGACAATTCAGATATACGAAGTTTTTAAAAAGATTATATTTTGTATACAATATTTAGCTAAAAACGATGGTGCACTTCGTGGAACAAATCGGACAATTTTTACAAAAATGAATGATAAATTTTTAGGTTTAATTGAATTAATCTTAAAATTCAACGCAAAAATAGCAGAACATATATGACGTATCAAAGATAAAGAAACAAACGATCATTAATTAGATTGCTAAATTCAAAATAAAATAATTAGTCTGTTGGCAAACAAAGTTAAAAATTAAATAATAAAAACAAGTAAATATGCAGTACAGTTAAACTGTACTACCGATAAAAGTGGTATTAAACAACTAGCAGAAAAGCCCGGCGTTGCTCGGACAAAAGTAACGATAGCGAAGATTAATTAATTAATTAAGCCTGTTATATTACTGCTAATCTTACCAATTTTCACAGAATGCAAGAATTTGGTTACTCTATTTCCAGACTAATTGAAAAATTTTTAGATGGGTCTAAAAACATGTTCGATTTCTCGTCAAACTCTGCAAAAAAACCTCATCTGCTCCTGTAAATCTTGTACGTCTCTTTTTCTTAAAACACTGCCATTGCTAAAACTTACATTGTCAACACTTTCATTGTTACTAAATAGTTTTGTTAATAAAACTTCAATTCAATATGCCTTAATGCTCTTCCTATCTTCCGCGCGGGGAAATTTCAAAACATCCTTTATTAAAGTGCGTTCTCGTGACGTACCCTAACTGTGTACCAAATTTCAACTTTCAACGCCTAACCGTTTGGGCTCTGAGCCGATTATTATTATCAACCCGTCTCGATTATATATATATATATATATATATATACATATACATATATATATTGACTATCATTGTTAGAATTGTAAAAGTTCTTGACGAACAAGAACTAAACGAAGTTAAAATTAATTATTATTTTATTGGTTTTTTTCCTATGCCGAAAAGTACGGAATATGATTTATCAAAGAAATTATGTAAACAACTTAAAACTAAATATTTCTTTGAACGATTGCCGTGGACAAACTAATGAGAATGGGGCAAACATAGTAGGGAAAAGCAAAGGTGTGCAAGCAAGAATTTTCGAGAAAACCGACAGCATTTTTTGTGTTATGTTCTGCGTCCAATTTAAATGTAATAATAGTTGATATGTGTTTTTCGGTTACTATGGCTATGATATTTTTGGAACACTTTCGAGACTGTATACACTATTTTCCATGTCTGCTCACGGATGGGCTATTATAATGAAACATTTAACAAATTCAACTCTAAAACCATTATCAGATACACGTTGGGAATGCCGAATAAATTCAGCGAAGACAGTCAGATTTCATTAGGCAAAATTATAACAGCATTAGAAAAATTAAATTATGTAAGAGAGGATTCTAGCGTAAAAAATTAAACAGATTCCTTTCTTGCGCATGCAATTAATTTTGAATTTGTTTTATGTACAGTTATTTGGTATGAGTTATTATTGATAGTCAATACACTAAGTAAAACAGTACAAAAAGCTAATTGCGATATGAGTTTAGTAACTAAGCTTTTCAAAATGTTGATGGATTTTTTAAAAGATTTAAGATAGAATGGTTTTTTAAAATCTAACATGGAAACAAATAATATTTGTGAAAAAACTAATATTTCAAATAAATATCAACCGAAAGAATTAGAAAACGTAAACGTTTATATGATAATGAAGGAGCAAGAGCTTATGAATGTATAAATGAACCAGAAAGAAATTAGCAATAACAGATCAAGCTGAATCTTTATTACAAAAAAGATTTTAACAGATTGAAAACTTATTATTTTCGGTTTTCTTTGTATTATTTTACTATTACGAACAATGGAAGACAACCAACTTAAAAAGTTTTTCATGGATTTAGATTTGAAGTTCAGATAAGATAATAATCGCGATAAAAATGAAGCCGGTTTATATGAAAAAATTAAACTTTTTTCGATCTGTACTTATGGTGAAAATGCAACACCAGAACAGTGCTTGAATATGCTGAAAAATGTGCACGACTCTTCCAAATCTGGCCATTAGTTTAAGAATATTATTAACAATTCCAATTTACAGCATCGGCATAACGAAATTTTTCTAAATTAAAACTAAGTAAAAATTATTTACGAACAACAATGTCACAGGAACGATTAACAAATCTGAAACTTTTATCTATTGAGCACGAAATATGTGAAAAATTAAATTGCTATGAACCAATAATATAAAAAGGCCGTAAAATTAATATTTTATAAAATAGTGCGAAAGTTTCATTAAAAAATTAAGATAAAAATAAATAAAAACAAACATACATCGCACAGACTTAATAAAATACATATATATATTTGTAGACTATCTGTTTTTAATTTGTGCAATTCTGTTTAAATAAATTCTTGAAAAGTTAAAATTACTTATTTTACTTATTATTATTTTTTTTACTAATACTTAAGTTATTTTTAGAAAGGGCCTCGAAATTTCAAAAATACCCTAGGCGCGGCAAAAGTTAGGGGCGGCATTGTGAATGAAGCACTTACCGCATTCTTCAGAAGCTATTAGAAGGTTCTGCAAGACAATTGAAACCGAACGTCGTTCATCAGAACAACTCATCAGGAATTACAGTACCACAAAACATAACAGTTGCTAGGCGACTAATAGGAAGTTCAATTATGAAATGTTTAGTGAATATTTATGTATATTTCGGTATGAAATGGATTTTCAATTAGTTTATTATTAATGGATATTAATAAATTTAAATATCTGTACTTGAAATAAAGAACACTGTATGAAATGAACGATTTCCTCATAATTAATTAAAATTCATTTATACCAAATGAAATTTATTAGCCCTTTTAATATAAAAATATACTATAAAACGAAAATATAGTCTTACATAAAAGCAATAAAACCAGAAACATAATCTTAATGCGTTTGGAAATATTAAAACACCTGCAATTTTCTTTTTAATGTTATTTTTACTGAATCTGCTACTAGATTCATATAGGCTATTAGATAAAAATTATTTAAAAGAACAAATTTTCATTTTAAGATTAAGCGATATACAACTTAAGAACATAAGGGAAATAAGGCACAAATTCACAACAGAGACGTTGGCAGTTCACCACTAAAACTTTTCATTTCTGGTTACTCTGATTAGACTGTTTGATCCTAGAGAAATAACAGAAAGAGTGGTAAATTCGATTGTTTACTCTAACAAAAAAGACAATTGTTGGAAATGAATTTTCAAAGAAATGAAATCTGTTATTAATCTTCATCACTTAGTGTTAAAGCATCCCATATTACATAAAACATTGCGAGCAGCATAAATTTTGTCTGATATGAAAAAAATATGAGTAAGAAAATATTAATTTTTTTTATATCGGAAACAGGAAAACAAGTAAAACAATAGCGAAAATTTAGATTCAGTATATAGTTTATGTATGCAGCGCTAATAAAATTATTTATGACGATAATTTCTTATCACGTTGTAGTATAAAATGAGGAATATATTTTCGATATAACTGCGAGACAGATATAGTCATTTGTTTAACAATTGCAACCTCGCCGTTGTCATCGCGGGTTTTTCTTCGGGTTCAGAAGACCCTTCTTGAATTTCATCTGGAGCACAGATACTCTGACAGGTTCTTTCGGCGCATTAATTGTTCCCTGATATCTGGAAATCAATTAACTTAATAATTTGACTTTATTATCGTCGAATAAATCAGTGCTCTAAAGTAATTCTTCGATATTATTACCAATTTTTTTCATGTTTTTGATATGCTACAAGCAGTTCGAAAAAGACCAGAGCCATTTGTTCCTTCATTAGATTAATTTTCCTATTACTTTGACAGTTAATTGTTTTGCCTTGGCAAAACAATTATCTGGTTGGACAATGACGGTGCCAGTAGGACGGTGCCAGTAGGAGAAAAAATCCACCAAATTGATTAACCAAAATTTTTTTTAGTATTTAAAAAAACGTCTTTTTCACTTAAATTCCTGTTTATTTTTTATATTTTCGTAATTTATGAATAATCGCGAGGATATTTCCTCTTTGTAAATTATTGAAAATTTCGCACATATCTTTAACTTGATAGGATGTAGCTTCTTTCAATATTGCTCTTCGTTCAGGAGTAGTATAGGCTAAAATCGCCAGCATTTCATACTTTTTTTACATTCTTCATTTTATTTAATGTATATCCAATGACTCGAAATAACACGAAAAAATGAGACTACGAAGAGGACACTATATTATTCGTTCTGAGATAGATACACAGTTAATTAATTAACGGTGAACAACGCTGTCAACTGCGGGCGAAGAACGGTTCAATTGCCCTTTTTCCCCACTTTTCCTCCCGAACTCCCACATCCTCCAATAAATCTCTCGCCCGCGGGTACACAGCCTGATCGAGTTGTATCCACCATGTACATTCCCTAATTCCCCCTTTCGCTGTCAGTGGGCCTTCTCGTTGTCGCATCCCTCACAAATAATTATAACCTCACTTTAAGATTAGAATATCTTGATTAACTTTTCGTATTCAAGATAGATACCAAAATTATAGAAATTGATAGCACCCTATGAATAATGTTGTAGTAATAATAGTTATAGACTCAAAAGGGAAGCGCATCTCCACGACCAAAATAACAGACACGAGATCAGTATCGCGATAAGAACTAAACAAGTTACTGTGAAAGTGAAAGTAACTCTTTATCGTATGTGAAGTTGCGAAATGAAGACAATATCAAATAAATTTGTCAACAAGTGCATTAGGAAATTGATTTATTTTAACATTATTTAACTTCTTTAGTTGAAGGTAATGAATGTGAATTGGTGTCTAGTAGAGCATTTTATAACTAATACTAGTGAAATAGGTGTGGAAAATACCAATGTGCCTTGTTTATCGATTCTTATAAAAATTGGACAGAAATCCTTTATAACTTCTTTATAACAAAGCTCTCTAACCTTCTGGTCATTTCCGACGTATAACGAATATTCACAGCTCTGATGTGGCCTTTTATGTATCGAAATATCTGGTGAACAAACAGAAAACTGTGACATTTGGCAATCTTTATCTCCTTTGTCAATTTTTTTTTTATTTCAATTGTTTATGGTTACTAATCCCTTTGAATTATAATAATCTTTTTTATAATTCAAGAAAATGAAGTAAGTATTTCATATTCATTTCTAAATAATATCCATCTAAATTAATAATCCTTTTGTCTATCATACGTCGACTGTTCACGTTGTATAATCATGGCATTTAATCTTTAATTTGTTCTTTACTGGAACATCACACTTTTATTTTCTTTTATTCTTTTTTACTTTTGTAAGGAATATTTAATTTTTAAACATTGTAGTAAACACATATTTGATCATATTATTAAATACAGTAGTAAATTACTAAAAACTTTATTTATATTTTAAAATATTATAATTTTTTTCTGAATAAAATTCTATTTTTCTTATTTATTTATTTACAAATTCAGACAGCATAAGAGATAATAAACTATAGAGAATACTAAATAAAAATTAATTGTAAACGGAAAATGTTTTTTCAATCTATAAGGAAAATGAGAGTTCAGAGTATTTACTTTAAAAAATCGGAAATTTATATATAATAATCATAACTTAATGTTTTAAAGGTAATTTAAATAATTAAATGTATTATATTGATAATACAATATATACAAATTACTAATTTCGTTATATTACAAAAACTTTGAATTAATTCAATATTTATATATTTTTATTTATATAATAATAAAAATATATGTTACGTGTTATTTCGTGTTTGCGTGCATTATTTCCTTCTTGGCAAAACAAGAATTACAAGAAATACTGTCAACCTTGAAGATAAACAATTAAAAGAATACGACGTAGAATTCTGTTTGAAAAAATATACATATTTATAAATATTAAAATAATGTTTACCGTATTTAATTATATAATTAAATATGTGTTCAAAAAATTAAATATTGGTAACAAAACTAACGAAGATGAAAACATTTTCGAACTCATCAGCTGGATTTCAGAATTAATTCATTCTCAATTTCTGGAATATTTGATACATTTTAATATTTATTAGAAGTAAAGTTGAAAATACATTAAAACTAGTTTAAGAAAAACTGCTGACAAGTGAAAAGACGACAGATTTAAATTTTTTTCTATAATAACTCTTGTAAACAAGTAAACAATTAAACAAGTTTTGTCATACGTTTGCTGCTTGTGTGTTTTTCTAGAGTAGTAAGAAAGAAAGATTTATAACATTTTAATGCGTATTTTATAAAAAGTTTGTTGAATTTACTTTATTATTATAGAAAGCAGGATATAAAGATTTTATTTTAATTGGAATGTTTGAAATTTAAACAGATAGTATTGTGAAAAAGTATCATTGGCACTCATCCAATTTTACATATACTCATCACAGATGCTGATTGGTAACAAATGAATAAATATCGAATATTAAACACAATTTTACGCATTTTCTTTTCACATTGGTTTGGTAAGTATCGGGCAAATTATTATTTACTATCTAGTAAACCAAGTTAGATTTTGAGTATTATATAATAGAAATTCTCAGTTTATTTTCTTCAAATTTTCATTAATATTTTACCTTCAGTTTATAATTTTTAAATTGTAATTCACTTACCTAATGAATAAAATTTTTCCGTGTTTTGGACAGAACTCGTCGTGTGAAAATCCAGTCTTCACGAACTATTTTTCATTGAGTAATAATAAGTAAGACTTTTGTGCAGCACTTTATTTGGTAAGTATTATATAAATCAATTTTAACGAGTAATTTTATTTGTTAGTAACTAAATTTACTTTAATAATTACGATTTCATGATTTGATATTTGTTAATATTATAAATACAAAGAAGAAAATTTCCAGCATTTACCTGTAAATTCTACTGCATTACTAAACACTAATAAAGAGCAATTATTTTTTAAAAAATATATCATTTTCAAAGTAATAATCGAACGATTGTGTTAAATAGAGAACGGCTTTTTTAGGTATTGACGTGAAAAGTGTAAAAATATATTTTTTCAAAGTTTGTTTATGTTAGTAAAAAACATAAAAAAATGGTTATTTTTTAACATTTAAATCTTGCTCATATTGTTCACATTTTTCGACTTTCGTACATTTATGCTGACAAACAGCATTTAACGCATTTATCATGTTTATTTTTGTATTTTGTACAGCTTTTTTTCATTTTAGGTTTTTAGAAAATTCAATATATGTTACTTCTTTTAATGGCGCATATTCAATGATTCTTAATTTTAAATAACTAATTTTAATAAGTGAGCATCCTTTGTCAATAAAAAATGAAAGGTATTACAAAATTTTGTGCTTTTAATTGAATATGACTTCATTCGTAAATAGTTTCGATTTTTCGTAACCCTTTTTGATTAAATATAGCACATTTATGCTTACTACTTTCTGTATGTGAGTATTAAAAATATATATTATGTTTTTCTGAACTTTCAAATATAATCGATTTCTATTTTTATTATTTTCTAATCAAACACATATTTTTAAAATGTAAATATTTCCCTTAATTCTCTCTGGAATTTTCAATAAAGCTTATCAAACATATGCTTGAATCAATCTGAAATAACCGTCAAGATTATCGTCATTAGATAGTTGTCGCAATTGTTAAACACTTTAAAATTTCATTTGTCTTTTTTTTTTATTAAAATAAAATTTATCATACTTCGACTTTTATGAATTGGGTTTCAAACGTTGTTAATTCAAACAACTTCTTAAATACTTTTGATAATCACTACAGTGTATGTTTTTCACATTTACAAGGCCTTCATTTATAAAGTGTTTTACTCTGGCATTATTTACATGTGCTGCGACGATAAATTGACAGGAAAGAATTTATAAAAAAGATTTTGAATGCACACTACAATTAAAATTAATGTAAAGTAATAATAAATTAAACCACTAATAGGCCTATCTGTTTATAAAGTTTAAATAAAAAGATTTGCTCACTTAACTTATAACGGAATTGATGTCAAAGGAAGGTGATTAAGTACAAGGATAAGCTGATAAATAAAGCCCATTATGCCATGTAAACTTAATTAAAATTATCTTAACCAGCGTTTTTCTAAAAATTTACTTAGAATTTTGTTTGGATGTGTTTAGTTGACAAAAAACTATCAAGTTTAATCAAAATATTCTAATTTAAAAGATAGACAAATGATCTTGAATCTTACACACCCTCAACATTCGTAGCAAGTAAGTGGATGGTATAAATCTCTTTTTATTTTTGTTACTCCAAATTACCGCAGACTAATCGATAGTTTATAATTTGGATAGAAGTGGCTATAACTATTTTGCATTAACGCTAATGATGCGGTCAATGTATCCCACGTTTGGAAATACTGCTATGAGGTAACGGGCGACTCCCACTCCAGCAATTAAAGACAACATCCTCGTTTGGTGTATATATTTATATACATTTATATAATTGTATCTATTACGTATGCCATTCCGTCGCCATGGCAATGCGCATGCATAACTGTATTCTTTAAAATCAGTTTGTGCTGTTCCATTTTTCGAAGTTAATTTTCAAAATTAATTGCATAATCATTGTTCTACGCTTGCACAGGTTTGAATCTAACGGATTTTAAGCCTGATGAAGACCGAGAGTATGGTCGAAAACGTTTGTTTATTATTAAATTGATTACTACTGGACGTTAAAAGGTTTTGGAGTTTTAATTTATATATTTCCAGTACTCAAGTGAGAAGATTTTAGCTATAACTATATTTGAACATTCTATCTTTATACCTGACTCCTGTCTTGAAAAGCGTATATCTACATTAATACAACTGTCATTAATAAACAGCTTTAATTAATTAATGTAATATATTAGAATTAGCGTAAGCATTGAAATGTAAGTTTATTAATTTTCATTAAAATTTATACATTTTCATTATGTGGTATACATTTCTAGACTATATAGTCTATATACAATGGTGTCTCGTATAACGTACTTAATCCGTTCCAGATGCACGTCCGTTATACGAAACGCATTTTCTTATAGAAATACATGTTAAAACATAAAATTTGTTGCGCAGCATAAAATAACCGTACTGTACTGTAAAAAATGAAAATGGAGCAGTCACCAATTATGCCGGATTGTCAGATGTTGTGAAGAGGAGGTGGAGGAACACTTTCTTCACACATTCATACAGATACAGACTTTTTACACATTTGTGGCGTAGTAAACACTAGTATTGTGTTTTATTCCAAAGACACATGGCAAATTTTCCATCAAATCCCTTTATTAGTTGAGTTGAAAAGTGTAACCAAAAGTTGACTGAAGAGGGGCAAAGCCCGAAACGAGTACAAAACAATGTACCGTATCAACTTAACTAATAAAAGGATTTGATGGAAAATTTGCCATGTGTCTTTGGAATAAAACACAATACTAGTGTTTACTACGAACAAATATAAAACAGGACACGGGTTCAAAAAAAAATTTATTTACACATTGTAGCAGGTCTATTTTTATTGTATTTTTAATCAGAGACAGATTCAGGAGAGGCTACCGGAGCTTGCAGGGTCAACTCCTCTTGTTCCATCCTTTGTTATTTGGCAGCTGGCTTCCTGAAAAACATGTCCAAGGTGGTCTGTTTCTCTCACTTTTTCAACACCTTCGGAAATGACAAGCAAGGCTGTCATTGATCCTGTTGTCTTCAGCTCTGTTTGGATAATGAGTGTAAGTTAACTCCTGAACCTCTCCCCATTTCACAAGGAAGTTTTTGTCAACTTTCACTCCTTTTGATGATTTCTTGCATTGTTTCAATTGAAATCACCTTTCTGTTTTTATAGAAGCCATGATTTGCACAACACTTGAATAAATGTAAATACCCTGTACTGAGGTGATGTACGTAATAGACAAAGAAGCAAGCCAAATCTTAATTATGAAAGTAGCAGATTGTCATTGGCAACGGCAAAAGAGTGGAAACATCATACGCACTTATTTTCAGAAAGTCCGATGTTCGCCTCACGTAACTGCCGAACGGAAAGTCCGTTGTTCGCTGCCAGTCCGTTGCTCGCTGCCAGTCCGTTGCTCGAGGAGTACGTTATACGAGGCACCACTGTATATATTTTTTTTCAATCGTATACATATATAAAATTTTTTATGTAATAATATATAGTAACACCAAACTACGGTGTTTACTAAACTGTATTTTTCTGAACATAAATTATTACAAATTTGGCAATTTGTTTTAGAAATTGTTGGTTGTAAACCTGCTAATGAGGTATCAGCAAGTTTAAAAAACAGTAATATTGTGTAAAAGGTGTACAGGACAAAAATACGGAATGTTTTTTCTGATTATTTTTATTAAATTTGCAAAACCAGGTAATCGGTATAGTAAGTCTTATAATTAAAATAAGTCCTAATAGACATTTTACGTAATAAACTCTATGATAAGGACAAAAATATTATAATTTAAAACTCTTAAAAATCTTATTTCAACTCATGTCAATAACGAAGAATTATACTTTAGAGAATACGTTTTAAATAATATATCAATGTTCACAAAGTAAACATTTTCTATTAATTTATATTTATTGTAAATGTAATTTCTCGTCAGTAGTAAAACGCTTCTATTCCCACTTCCTCGGTGATTTACTTACAACTAAATTAAACACCAAAACACATGCTAAGCTTACTACAATTTAATTAACATTCAAACGCTTTCAGCCTATTCTAACAAGCGTTCCTCAGGAAATTATCGTTCTACAGATTCGATCTCTTCGTTTGTGGAACGATAATTTTCTGAGAATGGCTTATAAGAATAGGCTGAAAACGTTTGAATAATAATTGCAGTAAGCTCAGCATGTGTTCTGGTGTGTAAAAGTCTACATTCGTATACTATGTATGCTTGAATTAGGAATATGCAAATGTAATAAATGAAGGCTTTACCTAACACATTTTAACGTTAATTTATTGCTAATAAATTTATAAATGAATTAAGTATTGTGATACCTAACATTTTAAAATAAATCCTATATAACTTTTAAAGTTTATTTAATTATTATTTGACAGGAATTAGTCTAATATAAACTAATTTTATTCAACTGTTTGACTTATTTTTAGCATTTTGACGTTATTCAAGAATGAAAAATTACAACAGAACGATTCCAGTAGAACCTCTGTTTTTCGAAACAGTTTTCACTGCTGGTGCTGTGAGAAATTTCTTTTGCACTTACTGGCATTATTCCATTTACATATCCATCTTCTATATACTGGCCATCAAGATCCTTCAGCGTTACATGAAAGATCGACCTCCTTATAACTTCAATCGTGCGTTCACAATATGGAACGGGATTTTGGCTGTTTACAGTATTTGCAGCTCAATTCGGTTAATTCCAATTTTGTTCGAACAATTTAAACACTTTACTTTTTACGAAATACTTTGTAACAAGAGTATTGTAGATAACACATCACCGCTTCTGTTTTGGGCTACACTGTTTGCGTTTTCGAAAGTTTGGGAATTGGGAGATACAATAATGATAATACTTCATAAAAGAAAATTGATGTTTCTTCACTGTTATCATCATCCTACTATGTTGATTATGTCATGGTATGCTTCTTACAAACGATCGACCTATTTAATGATGATTGTCTACACTAATCTCTATGTACACTCATTGATGTATACCTATTTTACTGTAAAATGCATGAGTATTAAAATTTCTTCAACAATTGCCATGTTTATTACTGCAACTCAAGTTACTCAAATGTGGTTTGCATTATTGCTTACGTGTTGGATGTATTGGTTGCTTTTAAATGAACAACCGTGTGACACTTCTTTTGAGATTTTAAAATTTGTCTTTGTTGTAGCGCTGTCATATCTGTATCTGTTTACCCAATTGTTTTATAAATCTTATATTTGCAGATCTAAGGTATATGAAAAAAAAGATAAAACACAGTAGTACGTCGTTTCATGAATAATTGATTTATTCAAGAAATTATTAATATAATGCATAATAAATAATAATTGGTATTATGTATAGATAAATAATAGTGATACTTTTATCGCTTTTATTCTAATATAAATATTAAAAATTTACTACACAAATATCTTATACGAAAGTAGTCCCAGAAGTACCCGACCTAACAAAGAAAACACAAAAAATTTGGTAAAACATATCTTTATTTTTCAACATAGTCTCCTTTTACCTCGATACACTTTTTCCAGCAATGTTCAATAGCTTCGATCCCCTGTTTATAGTGAGAACTGTCGAGTTTCCCAAAATAGCCATCAACTTCAGACGCCACCTGTTCATTGTTGGCAAATCTTATATCACCAAGCCATTTTTTTAAGTCTAGAAAGAAAAAATAATTCGAGGGGGCTAAATCTGGCAAATAGAGTGCGTGAGGAAGCAATTTGAACCTTAACTCATTGATTTTGCCCATCGCAATAAAGGATGTGTAAACTGGTGCGTTGTCTTGATGAAACAACATTTTTTTTCACCAAATGTGGCCGTTTTCTCTTGATTTCATCACTCAAGTGCTGCAATAAGTTCACCTAATACTTGCCGTTGATTGTTTTTCCTGGGCGCATCCCAAAAAAACTGACGCCATGACCTTTCCAGCATATGAAACTGTTTTCGCCTTCTTTGGAGCTGATTTTTCCATTTCAGTCCATTGTTTCAACTGTTCTTTAGTCTCAGGTGTGAAGTTATGGACCCATGTTTCATCCATGGTTATGAATCGACGCAAAAACTCGGCTTTGTTGCTGCGAAACATTGCCAAAGACTCGATTGAAACATTCTCACGACGCTGTTTTTGTCCATTGTGAGCAAACGCGGCACCCATCTTGCGCACAGCTTTCTCTTGTCCAAATTTTCAGTTAAAATGCGATGTACAGCACTTTTTGAAATGCCTATCATGTCTGCTAGCTCTCGCACTTAAAGTCGACTGTCATCCAATATCATTTTGTGGATTTTTTCCACTATTTCTGGCATGGTCACCTCACATGGTCGACCACTACGATGTTCGTCTTGGCAGCTCGTACGGCCTCGTTTAAACTCTGCCACCCAATATTTTATTGTTGTAAACGAGGGAGCAGATTTCCCCAGAGTAGAATCTAGCTCAGCTTTAATATTGGTTGGACTGAAACCTTTCAAATGAAAGTATTGTATCACATAACGATGACAAATTTTTCCATGTTTACAAATTCACTTAGATTGTTCAGTATTTATGGCTGCCAAAAAATACTATACAACGTAACGTCTTCAAACTTCAAACTTAAGCTTTATAAGGTTGATACTTTCGAACACAGTCGTTTTTTTTCAAACAAGCACCGCCATCTATGTTAGGTAGGGTACTTCTGGGACGACCCTCGTACTCTTAATGTTTAATAATTATATTGTATTGTTATTTTATCAAACTTTTTAAATATTTGTTACTGGCTTTTTTACACTTTTACTTTTATATATTATGTTTTTGTGTATCTGAATTACACCGTTAATTGGGAATGGAAATCTTGTATTATATACATACATTTACANTAATAATCATAACTTAATGTTTTAAAGGTAATTTAAATAATTAAATGTATTATATTGATAATACAATATATACAAATTACTAATTTCGTTATATTACAAAAACTTTGAATTAATTCAATATTTATATATTTTTATTTATATAATAATAAAAATATATGTTACGTGTTATTTCGTGTTTGCGTGCATTATTTCCTTCTTGGCAAAACAAGAATTACAAGAAATACTGTCAACCTTGAAGATAAACAATTAAAAGAATACGACGTAGAATTCTGTTTGAAAAAATATACATATTTATAAATATTAAAATAATGTTTACCGTATTTAATTATATAATTAAATATGTGTTCAAAAAATTAAATATTGGTAACAAAACTAACGAAGATGAAAACATTTTCGAACTCATCAGCTGGATTTCAGAATTAATTCATTCTCAATTTCTGGAATATTTGATACATTTTAATATTTATTAGAAGTAAAGTTGAAAATACATTAAAACTAGTTTAAGAAAAACTGCTGACAAGTGAAAAGACGACAGATTTAAATTTTTTTCTATAATAACTCTTGTAAACAAGTAAACATTAAAACAAGTTTTGTCATACGTTTGCTGCTTGTGTGTTTTTCTAGAGTAGTAAAAAAGAAAGNATTTCTGGAATATTTGATACATTTTAATATTTATTAGAAGTAAAGTTGAAAATACATTAAAACTAGTTTAAGAAAAACTGCTGACAAGTGAAAAGACGACAGATTTAAATTTTTTTCTATAATAACTCTTGTAAACAAGTAAACAATTAAACAAGTTTTGTCATACGTTTGCTGCTTGTGTGTTTTTCTAGAGTAGTAAAAAAGAAAGATTTATAACATTTTAATGCGTATTTTATAAAAAGTTTGTTGAATTTACTTTATTATTATAGAAAGCAGGATATAAAGATTTTATTTTAATTGGAATGTTTGAAATTTAAACAGATAGTATTGTGAAAAAGTATCATTGGCACTCATCCAATTTTACATATACTCATCACAGATGCTGATTGGTAACAAATGAATAAATATCGAATATTAAACACAATTTTACGCATTTTGTTTTCACCTTGGTTTGGTAAGTATCGGGCAAATTATTATTTACTATCTAGTAAACCAAGTTAGATTTTGAGTATTATATAATAGAAATTCTCAGATTATTTTCTTCAAATTTTCATTAATATTTTACCTTCAGTTTATAATTTTTAAATTGTAATTCACTTACCTAATGAATAAAATTTTTCCGTGTTTTGGACAGAACTCGTCGTGTGAAAATCCAGTCTTCACGAACTATTTTTCATTGAGTAATAATAAGTAAGACTTTTGTGCAGCACTTTATTTGGTAAGTATTATATAAATCAATTTTAACGAGTAATTTTATTTGTTAGTAACTAAATTTACTTTAATAATTACGATTTCATGATTTGATATTTGTTAATATTATAAATACAAAGAAGAAAATTTCCAGCATTTACCTGTAAATTCTACTGCATTACTAAACACT
Source organism: Centruroides sculpturatus (assembly GCF_000671375.1). NCBI lineage: Eukaryota > Metazoa > Arthropoda > Arachnida > Scorpiones > Buthidae > Centruroides > Centruroides sculpturatus. The sequence continues at coordinate 676,330 of NW_019384373.1, read as the reverse complement.
AATAAAGAGCAATTATTTTTTAAAAAATATATCATTTTCAAAGTAATAATCGAACGATTGTGTTAAATAGAGAACGGCTTTTTTAGGTATTGACGTGAAAAGTGTAAAAAAATATTTTTTCAAAGTTTGTTTATGTTAGTAAAAAACATAAAAAAATGGTTATTTTTTAACATTTAAATCTTGCTCATATTGTTCACATTTTTCGACTTTCGTACATTTATGCTGACAAACAGCATTTAACGCATTTATCATGTTTATTTTTGTATTTTGTACAGCTTTTTTTCATTTTAGGTTTTTAGAAAATTCAATATATGTTAATTCTTTTAATGGCGCATATTCAATGATTCTTAATTTTAAATAACTAATTTTAATAAGTGAGCATCCTTTGTCAATAAAAAATGAAAGGTATTACAAAATTTTGTGCTTTTAATTGAATATGACTTCATTCGTAAATAGTTTCGATTTTTCGTAACCCTTTTTGATTAAATATAGCACATTTATGCTTACTACTTTCTGTATGTGAGTATTAAAAATATATATTATGTTTTTCTGAACTTTCAAATATAATCGATTTCTATTTTTATTATTTTCTAATCAAACACATATTTTTAAAATGTAAATATTTCCCTTAATTTTTTCTATCTGGAATTTTCAATAAAGCTTATCAAACATATGCTTGAATCAATCTGAAATAACCGTCAAGATTATCGTCATTAGATAGTTGTCGCAATTGTTAAACACTTTAAAATTTCATTTGTCTTTTTTTTTTATTAAAATAAAATTTATCATACTTCGACTTTTATGAATTGGGTTTCAAACGTTGTTAATTCAAACAACTTCTTAAATACTTCTGATAATCACTACAGTGTATGTTTTTCACATTTACAAGGCCTTCATTTATAAAGTGTTTTACTCTGGCATTATTTACATGTGCTGCGACGATAAATTGACAGGAAAGAATTTATAAAAAAGATTTTGAATGCACACTACAATTAAAATTAATGTAAAGTAATAATAAATTAAACCACTAATAGGCCTATCTGTTTATAAAGTTTAAATAAAAAGATTTGCTCACTTAACTTATAACGGAATTGATGTCAAAGGAAGGTGATTAAGTACAAGGATAAGCTGATAAATAAAGCCCATTATGCCATGTAAACTTAATTAAAATTATCTTAACCAGCGTTTTTCTAAAAATTTACTTAGAATTTTGTTTGGTTGTGTTTAGTTGACAAAAAACTATCAAGTTTAATCAAAATATTCTAATTTAAAAGATAGACAAATGATCTTGAATCTTACACACCCTCAACATTCGTAGCAAGTAAGTGGATGGTATAAATCTCTTTTTATTTTTGTTACTCCAAATTACCGCAGACTAATCGATAGTTTATAATTTGGATAGAAGTGGCTATAACTATTTTGCATTAACGCTAATGATGCGGTCAATGTATCCCACGTTTGGAAATACTGCTATGAGGTAACGGGCGACTCCCACTCCAGCAATTAAAGACAACATCCTCGTTTGGTGTATATATTTATATACATTTATATAATTGTATCTATTACGTATGCCATTCCGTCGCCATGACAATGCGCATGCATAACTGTATTCTTTAAAATCAGTTTGTGCTGTTCCATTTTTCGAAGTTAATTTTCAAAATTAATTGCATAATCATTGTTCTACGCTTGCACAGGTTTGAATCTAACGGATTTTAAGCCTGATGAAGACCGAGAGTATGGTCGAAAACGTTTGTTTATTATTAAATTGATTACTACTGGACGTTAAAAGGTTTTGGAGTTTTAATTTATATATTTCCAGTACTCAAGTGAGAAGATTTTAGCTATAACTATATTTGAACATTCTATCTTTATACCTGACTCCTGTCTTGAAAAGCGTATATCTACATTAATACAACTGTCATTAATAAACAGCTTTAATTAATTAATGTAATATATTAGAATTAGCGTAAGCATTGAAATGTAAGTTTATTAATTTTCATTAAAATTTATACATTTTCATTATGTGGTATACATTTCTAGACTATATAGTCTATATACAATGGTGTCTCGTATAACGTACTTAATCCGTTCCAGATGCACGTCCGTTATACGAAACGCATTTTCTTATAGAAATACATGTTAAAACATATAATTTGTTGCGCAGCATAAAATAACCGTACTGTACTGTAAAAAATGAAAATGGAGCAGTCACCAATTATGCCGGATTGTCAGATGTTGTGAAGAGGAGGTGGAGGAACACTTTCTTCACACATTCATACAGATACAGACTTTTTACACATTTGTGGCGTAGTAAACACTAGTATTGTGTTTTATTCCAAAGACACATGGCAAATTTTCCATCAAATCCCTTTATTAGTTGAGTTGAAAAGTGTAACCAAAAGTTGACTGAAGAGGGGCAAAGCCCGAAACGAGTACAAAACAATGTACCGTATCAACTTAACTAATAAAAGGATTTGATGGAAAATTTGCCATGTGTCTTTGGAATAAAACACAATACTAGTGTTTACTACGCACAAATATAAAACAGGACACGGGTTCAAAAAAAAATTTATTTACACATTGTAGCAGGTCTATTTTTATTGTATTTTTAATCAGAGACAGATTCAGGAGAGGCTACCGGAGCTTGCAGGGTCAACTCCTCTTGTTCCATCCTTTGTTATTTGGCAGCTGGCTTCCTGAAAAACATGTCCAAGGTGGTCTGTTTCTCTCACTTTTTCAACACCTTCGGAAATGACAAGCAAGGCTGTCATTGATCCTGTTGTCTTCAGCTCTGTTTGGATAATGAGTGTAAGTTAACTCCTGAACCTCTCCCCATTTCACAAGGAAGTTTTTGTCAACTTTCACTCCTTTTGATGATTTCTTGCATTGTTTCAATTGAAATCACCTTTCTGTTTTTATAGAAGCCATGATTTGCACAACACTTGAATAAATGTAAATACCCTGTACTGAGGTGATGTACGTAATAGACAAAGAAGCAAGCCAAATCTTAATTATGAAAGTAGCAGATTGTCATTGGCAACGGCAAAAGAGTGGAAACATCATACGCACTTATTCTCAGAAAGTCCGATGTTCGCCTCACGTAACTGCCGAACGGAAAGTCCGTTGTTCGCTGCCAGTCCGTTGCTCGAGAAGTTCGTTATACGAGGCACCACTGTATATATATTTTTTCAATCGTATACATATATAAAATTTTGTATGTAATAATATAGAGTAACTGATGTACACACACTCAGCAATAGTATATAAATCAAAAAACAAAACACCTTAATTTGCTGAGAAAAAATTTAATGTAAAGCTAACGTTTTCAGCCAAATCAGTTGGCCATCGTCAGGCTAAGAACATTCGAATATAAATAAAATAGAACAAAAATTTAAATACAAATAAAATAAAATAACGAGCGAAATATATATATAAATGTATACAGACTAATAAAATAAATAAAAATTATTGTTACAAATAACAAAAAATGTATACGAAAAAATAAGCATAGGTTAACTAAATATTAAAACGTTATATAGAAATTCAGTGAAATGCACTTTATGCGAAAAAATATTAAAATCGCCGCAATAAATTAAGATTTGTCCAATCGTTTGATAAAGTATTTCCAGGCCGAAGGCAACCCTTCAGAATCTCTAGAATTGATGCATGAATCATGCAATTTGCTTTTATATATTTCAATTTTTTCTGCGCAATTCGCCAATGTCGGTGAAT
>NW_019384373.1:619419-670659 GCF_000671375.1 Centruroides sculpturatus | reverse complement strand
TGTCCAAATTTTCAGTTAAAATGCGATGTACAGCACTTTTTGAAATGCCTATCATGTCTGCTAGCTCTCGCACTTAAAGTCGACTGTCATCCAATATCATTTTGTGGATTTTTTCCACTATTTCTGGCATGGTCACCTCACTTGGTCGACCAATACGATGTTCGTCTTGGCAGCTCGTACGGCCTCGTTTAAACTCTGCCACCCAATATTTTATTGAGGGAGCAGACTCCCCAGAGTAGAATCTAGCTCAGCTTTAATATTGGTTGGACTGAAACCTTTCAAATGAAAGTATTGTATCACATAACGATGACAAATTTTTCCATGTTTACAAATTCACTTAGATTGTTCAGTATTTATGGCTGCCAAAAAATACTATACAACGTAACGTCTTCAAACTTCAAACTTAAGCTTTATAAGGTTGATACTTTCGAACACAGTCGTTTTTTTTCAAACAAGCACCGCCATCTATGTTAGGTAGGGTACTTCTGGGACGACCCTCGTACTCTTAATGTTTAATAATTATATTGTATTGTTATTTTATCAAACTTTTTAAATATTTGTTACTGGCTTTTTTACACTTTTACTTTTATATATTATGTTTTTGTGTATCTGAATTACACCGTTAATTGGGAATGGAAATCTTGTATTATATATATATACATTTACAATTGTAAAAAATAAATGAATAAATAGGATTGTTTGTTTTGTTTACTTATTTAAAAGTTCTGTTTGCTTAGAAATAATTAAATTTTAATTTTAATGATTTTTCTATTCTAACTTTTTCGGTAACTTTCTGGAGCGAATTAATATTATTATATCGAATTTTTTAATGAATAATTTTAATTTTATTAAAATGTCATTTTATAAAAGTCGTATTTATTAAAGTTCAACCTATGCAATTTTAACACTTAATAATACATTTGTACACATTTTTAATACATTTTAACTGATCTCTGAGCAAACTTTTACGAAACTCGGCAATTACGTTTGCATCATTGTAACTTAGATAACGTCATGAATTTATTCCAATATTAGCGATTGGATTTTTATATAATTACTAATTTTCTGGAATTACAGGCAACACCATATTTTAGTACAAACATTAATACAAAATTAATACAAAATACATAATATTAGTACAAACAAATTAATAAACAAAATGTAATTGTTAATAAAAAACCAAAATTTTAAAAATTATATATTATATTCACTTAGTTATTTCGGCAATGTTATAAGTAGTATTGTTCGGTATGTTTTAAGATATATTTTATTTATAAGATCTCATAAGCAATTTTAAATTTTATAAGAACAGATGTTTTTATTTTTTTCTTCAAATTTATTTAACTTTTTATATAATATCAACAAAAACGTTACAAATATCATGAAGTACATTGAGTAATAAACTATATCGATTATTAGTAATATATTTTTATTTACTGTGCGATATTTTAAAATATAACACCAAGAAAAGTGATATTTTAAATCATGATTGTAATAACTACTAAAAAACCATAGCTTGATAGACCCAGAATTTTTACTACTTAATTTTATTATAATACTTAAATGCAATAATTAAAGTATATATTACGGTGATTAAAGTAATAATTAAACACATTTCAAATAATTCAGAAATCTGTTAAAATAAATTAAAACCATATAAAATTATAGTTCATTGTAATAATATATTATTACGAAAACAATAGAAAAATACAATAATGTTTTAAATGTAGTTTTGTCAGGTGACATTTAAAAGTCGTAATTTTTGTCCTTTTTTACAATATTAAATACAGTTTACTTAATGTTTCAAATGTTCTAAAAAATACTTATCTCGTTTTATATATTAAGTGCACAGTTACCACAGTTCTTAAATTCAGTATTACAGTAAAATATATTAATAATCTGAAGCATTCAACTGCTTTAAGCTCTAATGTTTATAATTCGTGCTTTTATATCGTAAGCATTATGCAATTATCATTTCAAAATGTACTAAATCGGTAGGTGTTACGAAATGTCAAATATACACTTTTCAAACAGTTTTGTTTTACTAGTACATTCGATTTTTCTATTATACCGGACAAATTGATGCAATTCGGTGCGATAAGTGAAAGCCGTGTGACTTCCGGGATGACATCTTATTATAAACTTACCCCGATTCAGGTTTCAGACACGTGAAGGAAACCCAGAAAACTTCACGCGGCCAGCACATTTAGGACTGATTATATTTTTTAGCGGTTTGGTCCACGCAGATTTTATGAATTCTGATGAAAAACAAGTGGCAGTTATGTTCAATTCTATTTTAAAAAATACAAAATAATAGTGCTAAGAGATGTCCTGAAACGATTTTTCTTTGCTTAACATATAAAACTTATGAAATGTCTAGAAAAAAATCGGTTAATAATTCGTTTTATATCACATTAAATTTGCACTATATGTTAAAGTTTTATTATCTAAATTTATGCAGAAGATTGACATATAAATTATTGTTATAATTTCCTTTTTTTACTGAATGCTTACACACACGCAATATATATATAGAAGATACTATTATAATTTTTCGAGTACAATTCAATATCTATTGATCTATAATATAAAATATAATATACAGTTTTTCGCTATGCCAAAATGAAAGTTACACAGTTTGCCGAATGGAATTATTTCGGATAATTGACATTTCGTATGATTGACTTTCGGATAATCGACGCTCTACTGTATATGTACACTATTAAAAATCTTTGTGGAATAGTTTTTCTGTATTCTAATATATTTAGAATGGAGTTAGAATTTTTAGATGTTCTTGTACACTTTTATGTGTGAACGGGATTTTAAGAGGATTAAAAAACTTGATGTGAATTGTGTTTTTCGAATTGTAAACAGATCTGATAAAAAAAAAAAACGCTTTTTGCGAGAATCAAATCAGAAGTCAAGGTTTGTAATAACAATAAGATGGGAAAGTTGACACATAGGTGTTAAGAATGCACCGTCATTGTCAGCAGTCGGGCGATCACGTGATCTCTTTCACGCGACAATAATATAAAAGCGAGAGCTACTGGAAGCTCGAGGCAATCGAACTAGAAGTTATAATTGGTAATCGTGCCCATTTCGTCTACCTGACCTCCATTCAACGGACTTGATCCAGCCGAAGGAGAAGACACAGGTTGAAAGACATTTAAGCGGCTCCGACTCTTCCAGGAAGCAAAGTTCGTCGCCTACATATCTCTATTACGAATGAGAGATATTATGTATGTTAGGATAAAAAATTTGTAAACTTTTTCTCGAAGTAGAAATTAGGCACGCGATAGAGCTTAGAAATTAGTTACTTTTTCTGTGAAAATTGTCAATACAATAATCACATTTAACCGCATAGCGATGTATATCATACGGTTAGTTATAGTTAATAAATCTTTCTTTTTGTTATATGTTAAACATGTCTCCAGTCACTTCGAAAAACAGACACCTGCCGAGTTTTTAACGCACTTCTTACTCGATTTTACCCTTCTATCGAGTTTTAGCCATCCAACAACACCGAGGTCGGGTTTTAACAACAGTGCCGATTAAGTGGCATTTAGGGAACTGCCCTGTGCTCCCGGCTTGTGTCACACATGGATTCAACTTCACGTTGTGAAGAGCGATTTTCAACTGTCATTCATATTAAATATGTCAATTTCGAAAAGAGTATGCTATGTTGTTTACATTTTTTCCATATGGTAGTAATCGGAAATTTATTTATTATAAACTAATGATTATTATATGTTGATATATTTATTTGTTTGTGTAATTCGGTAAAGCATCAAACTCCGTATACTTTCAATGTCAGCGATAAAGAATTGCTTTCACTAGTCAGTTTTCAATACAGATCATTTTAAGCATTATTTTTTCTGAAAATAATGAGTTTGTATGAGGGAATGTTTGCAACTCTGATATTCGAAATAATAGTTCTGACAGTGTATAATGCGCTGCAATGCTTAGCACTTCAGAAAAGTTAAAGTTCTAAATAAAGTGAGAAATTGCACATTAAATTGTATTATTTGTTTTCTTGAAAGTCCTAAGCGTTAACGTATTTTAAAGCATTGTATTGTGTGTTAACGACATCCGAAAAGTTACTGTTGTCTATTTATATTTTATATATAGTATATTATTGTAAAATTTAATTCAGTACATGCATAAGTACTTCAGATAGTAAAATGAATGTTGCATTCCTGTTCCTGTTAACTTTATTGTTGGTCTTAACATTTAAAGTTTTATTTTCATAGTTTAACATTAATATACTTAATACCGAACTTTTCTTATAAAATACAAATATTGTAAATATTGTAATTTAGTATAACGCGTGTATAATGGCCTACTTTATTTCTGCATTTCGAATTTTTTAAAGGAAATATTTGAATTCAAATACATTTCCTCTCTAGTCATCTGCCAGCTAAGATATTAACTTTTCAATATAATTCTCACACTTAAAACAAATTCCCCTTATATAAACTATGAATCTACATATATTTTAATACAAATTGCATCTACTATTGCAAATCCTCTGTGATTGTTGATTAATTAATAAATCATTTATAAATAATTTACTTTCCGTTAAATTAAATAACGTAATTATCCCAATATATTAAAATACAGGCTCTAAACCCTATTCAGATATCATCATTCCTACGTTCAGTAAAGTTATAGAAAATGTACTTTATAAGAGGTTTTTAATATTTATACAAATATACAACATCATCGATAGATAGATCGGAATAGATTTAAGCGCAGTTATTCAACCATTGACGCAATAATACATTACCGAAGTTGCGGCCGAAGTTTTCATCTTTAAAACCTGAACGTCGAACGTCGAACGCCGCTATCTTGTAAGCGGCGCTCGACGTTCGACGTTCACGTTTTACACATGAAAACTTCGGCTGCAACCTCTCTATTATAAACAACAAATAATTAGCGTGTTTGATGAATCGAATAGATGAAAGTACAGTTTTTATCCACATGAATAAAGATTGTGACAGTATGGACTTAATAATTTTACTAAAATATTTCTGTAATACCGGTTTACGAAGTCCTCCATTGCAATAGATAATTTCATATCTCTCCGATCAATATTATAAAGTTAAAGTAAACCATTCAATATTAAAATCTTTTCACTTAATTAATCATTTTAATGGCACAATTACAACATGTCAATTATCTTCATAACAGGTAAAGATTTCACTACAGGGCAATTAGCACTGAACAAGCCCGGTACAGTAATTAGTGTAAAATTCTAATTTTTTAACAATTAGTAAGTAATATTACGTATATATTCATACAAAATACATTCGATTTTGCATATTGTCTACTACTTTAATCACCTCTTTAATACCTTGCTGTATAATAACTTCTTCCCGTTCTGATACGTCACTACTTGAACTTGACATACCTTCCAGTTTTGCTATTAAATATTGTTTTGCTCTATAAGCTGCAAGGTCCGCGTACAAAACTGGACACGGGATGGACACGCTTCTGGTACATCTGACATAAGTGTGGCATAGATAGTAAGTTAACACTTGGAGCTCGTCAGCTGTGAAGTTATTGTCGTCCCAAAGAACCGTATAGTGGGCAGGTCTGCTTGTACCTTGAATCCCCATATGGCTGCATAAAAAGAAATCGTAGAAAACGGGATGCACTACGTCTGTATCGACTGTAGTACCGGGTGGGATATTTTTCGATTTCCCCACGCCATCTTTTCGATCTACAGGAACAAAACGTGTATGATGACCTTTTCCAGTTACAATATATGTAATTGGAGGTTCGTATTTCTCCCCTTGAGCCATTTCTTTACAGGCATTTCTAATTTGTACCAGTTCATAGTCAATAACTTTTCTGTATTCTCCTTCGCTAATACCGTCTCTGAAAACTATGATTTTTTCCGGTTTCTTTCCTTTCGTTCGATTGTAAAATTCACGCAAAATTTCATTCATCATGTCTTTCAGATCGATCACGATATCCTGTCCAAATGTTTTCTGATCTACTTTCTGTTTCTTATGCTGAACACGAACGGACGCCTTAAATTTGCTGGGATATGAATCCAGGCTTCCCACCACTGCTGCTATCGAATATCCTATTTTGTCACCAGGAGCTGGATGAGTACAATCGATGCCTACAATAATCACAGGTCTCTTCAAAATTGCAGGCTTGTCTGCTAGCGACAGAGAATTGTTAACTCCACCCATTTTGGCATTAATTTTTTGACATAAATTACAAATTACTTGTGGGTTGCATTTTCTTCCCGTGGCATTTATATCTTTTATACATTGGGTCATAAGTCCCAGTTCTGTTTCTGCAACTGTTTTAATTTCCGAATATATGCTTTCTGGTGGCAGCACAATTATGGCTAATTGCAAATTTGGATAACTATTTTTCGCTTGTCTAAGGATATCTGAAGGTCTTCCATCGTGACGTGTGAAGCGCTTAATAAGGAGCGGTTGGGCAAATTGCACCCCTACATTTCTTCCACCATTACATAGCATTTTCACAAAGTTGTCTAGAGCATTCTCGTCGCAGAATCGAGCCATTGAGAAACTCAGCAAAACCCATTTGTCAATTGTTACTCCTGTATGAAATCTCTTTCCTTTCATATCCCAGCTACCGTTGACAGGTCTGATGTTCTGCTGTTGTTGATAAGTTATTTGGGGAGGATCCAACATTCTTCCCGTAAACTTCAAGGGGTTGGGACTTACACGAACGCCAAATTCTTTTGCGAATGGCTCGAAATCTAGCATCAAAGCATTAACTGATTGTCTTATATCATTGAATCTCTCGGCAGGAAAACGAGCCGTGTAGCGAATCATATTAGCAGTTTCTTTTTCATTTAACTTCTTTGTGCAGTGTTGACCTTCAACGATATCGCATACTTCCATTGGTAAATAAACAGCTCTGTTATTACTTCCCACATTTAAACAAGGTAAGTTTGGATTTTTCAATGCTTTATATTCAGTACGAAAGTATTCGGATACGGAACACTTAACTTCTTTGTCATTAATTCTTCTCGTAAAAAATATATTATTTGCGCTTTCTCTTGTTATATCTCGAACTCTGTACTTTCGAGGATAAGGTAAATGCGTTACTTTAACTTTTAAATTCTTTAATTTTTTGGCTACTGTCCGCCTCTGCGCATCGGTCAGACCTGTGAACTGTCTTAAAGACGATTCAATATTCTCAGTACCCAGATTTAATACTTCGAACATAAACTCGATAACGGAACAACCTTTATAAAATGTCGTAGCTGATTTATCTATGTTAAGCATAGGCTTCCATTTTGTCAGCTGCATACTTTGATGATGACCGAACCAAATTTCCCTTCCTTCACTCAACGGAGGAACTTCCTCCATACGTGGTTTGGTGAAGAATGATCTTCCAACTGGCACCAATCGTAAGGCAGGACCGTGTCTTAGTACGGTTTCAATGGCCATGATTCCCAAAATGATACCCTCCGTTATATTACTGCATCTACCAGCTAACAACTGATGTAATGGTTCTAAATTAATTGAATTATTTGCTGATCTTCTCATCGTATCTTTTCTATTCACAGGTTGTATTTTTATTTCGTAATTGATCTCTTTATCAGGATTAAATTCGTCTGCAACTTTCACAGTCATTAATTTTTGGTCTTTAACTGGTAACAAGTTACGTGTATATAAATTTTTTTCTCCGTCAAATGCCGGTCGAATATTCTTAAACATTGGCACCTGCTTAATCATTGCTTCTACAATATTTCTGTTTTGTTTTGTATTCAGGCATTTATACTTTTTATGTTTGGGCAGTTTTTCACCCTCATCACGTACAGGTATAAGCTTTTGAATATCCACGTCATAATGGTATATCTCTCCTTCTGGTATATCTATAGGAAAGTAGTTTGCTATTAAATTAATCTTTCTACCTTTAACTCCAATTCCTGGTCGTTTAGCGAATCTAGAATGGTTTGAACCACTGAAAGTGATTTCCAGACCCAATCTTTTCATAGCGCTTGAAAAATATTCGATTGTTGTTTCCGATTGTGCTACCGTTGCAAGAGCCATTGTCGATGGATGTCCACTCTCACTGCGAATTGGTGGTTTTTCTACCGGGTAACCCTTTCAGCACCTAGATATTTTATTAAATTTTTACTATATTTGTACGTTTGACAGACTGTTATTTAAAGAAAATTATACACACCTTTCAGTGAAGATGGTTCTGCAACACTTTCACCAGGTAATACTATGACTGCAAGTTTAGTCGTTGTAGATCTTTCGTCTTGTCTTGATACTGTCGCAGCTGGCTCCTCAATAACGGGCGATACTACCGGTTGAGATTGCGGCTTGGAATGACCACTTCCTACTTAAAACAAGAGAGGAAAAGTATAAAATTGATTAACTTGTGAAATAACATTGAAATGAGTCTAAATGGCGTAACTTTTACATTTAAAACTAGGGTACACGCATTTGGCCATCAAAACGAACTGCTCCTACAATTGCAATTTTAGATTGGGCAACTGATGTTAATGTCGCAGAAACTTTGGATAGATCGCAGTCTTTTTGCTAATTACCTAACTGCATGAAACTTTTCGTAGTGCAGCAATATCACAGTTTGTCTGGCCGGATGACAAAAGCGAATAACATGTACACCTCCTTTTTATGCTCTTATATTGTAATACTCCTGTCAATAAATACTTTATAAGTTATATCTTTTACTCAATCTCTAAATTTACATTGTATTAGCCTTGAATCACACATTAACTCACCTAACTCTTATACCAATCACATTCTCATTTTTTGATATAATTAATTTTCATAGTTAATTTATGCAACCTGTTTCATNGAATTAAGTATTGTGATACCTAACATTTTAAAATAAATCCTATATAACTTTTAAAGTTTATTTAATTATTATTTGACAGGAATTAGTCTAATATAAACTAATTTTATTCAACTCTTTGACTTATTTTTAGCATTTTGACGTTATTCAAGAATGAAAAATTTGACAGGAATTAGTCTAATATAAACTAATTTTATTGAACTGTTTGACTTATTTTTAGCATTTTGACGTTATTCAAGAATGAAAAATTACAACAGAACGATTCCAGTAGAACCTCTGTTTTTCGAAACAGTTTTCACTGCTGGTGCTGTGAGAAATTTCTTTTGCACTTACTGGCATTATTCCATTTACATATCCATCTTCTATATACTGGCCATCAAGATCCTTCAGCGTTACATGAAAGATCGACCTCCTTATAACTTCAATCGTGCGTTCACAATATGGAACGGGATTTTGGCTGTTTACAGTATTTGCAGCTCAATTCGGTTAATTCCAATTTTGTTCGAACAATTTAAACACTTTACTTTTTACGAAATACTTTGTAACAAGAGTATTGTAGATAACACATCACCGCTTCTGTTTTGGGCTACACTGTTTGCGTTTTCGAAAGTTTGGGAATTGGGAGATACAATAATGATAATACTTCATAAAAGAAAATTGATGTTTCTTCACTGTTATCATCATCCTACTATGTTGATTATGTCATGGTATGCTTCTTACAAACGATCGACCTATTTAATGATGATTGTCTACACTAATCTCTATGTACACTCATTGATGTATACCTATTTTACTGTAAAATGCATGGGTATTAAAATTTCTTCAACAATTGCCATGTTTATTACTGCAACTCAAGTTACTCAAATGTGGTTTGCATTATTGCTTACGTGTTGGATGTATTGGTTGCTTTTAAATGAACAACCGTGTGACACTTCTTTTGAGATTTTAAAATTTGTCTTTGTTGTAGCGCTGTCATATCTGTATCTGTTTACCCAATTGTTTTATAAATCTTATATTTGCAGATCTAAGGTATATGAAAAAAAAGATAAAACACAGTAGTACGTCGTTTCATGAATAATTGATTTATTCAAGAAATTATTAATATAATGCATAATAAATAATAATTGGTATTATGTATAGATAAATAATAGTGATACTTTTATTGCTTTTATTCTAATATCATAAATATTAAAAATTTACTACACAAATATCCTATACGAAAGTAGTCCCAAAAGTACCCGACCTAACAAAGAAAACACAAAAAATTTGGTAAAACATATCTTTATTTTTCGACATAGTCTCCTTTTAGCTCGATACACTTTTTCCAGCAATGTTCAATAGCTTCGATCCCCTGTTTATAGTGAGAACTGTCGAGTTTCCCAAAATAGCCATCAACTTCAGACGCCACCTGTTCATTGTTGGCAAATCTTATATCACCAAGCCATTTTTTTAAGTCTAGAAAGAAAAAATAATTCGAGGGGGCTAAATCTGGCAAATAGAGTGCGTGAGGAAGCAATTTGAACCTTAACTCATTGATTTTGCCCATCGCAATAAAGGATGTGTAAACTGGTGCGTTGTCTTGATGAAACAACATTTTTTTTCACCAAATGTGGCTGTTTTCTCTTGATTTCATCACTCAAGTGCTGCAATAAGTTCACCTAATACTTGCCGTTGATTGTTTTTCCTGGGCGCATCCCAAAAAAACTGACGCCATGACCTTTCCAGCATATGAAACTGTTTTCGCCTTCTTTGGAGCTGATTTTTCCATTTCAGTCCATTGTTTCAACTGTTCTTTAGTCTCAGGTGTGAAGTTATGGACCCATGTTTCATCCATGGTTATGAATCGACGCAAAAACTCGGCTTTGTTGCTGCGAAACATTGCCAAAGACTCGATTGAAACATTCTCACGACGCTGTTTTTGTCCATTGTGAGCAAACGCGGCACCCATCTTGCGCACAGCTTTCTCTTGTCCAAATTTTCAGTTAAAATGCGATGTACAGCACTTTTTGAAATGCCTATCATGTCTGCTAGCTCTCGCACTTAAAGTCGACTGTCATCCAATATCATTTTGTGGATTTTTTCCACTATTTCTGGCATGGTCACCTCACATGGTCGACCACTACGATGTTCGTCTTGGCAGCTCGTACGGCCTCGTTTAAACTCTGCCACCCAATATTTTATTGTTGTAAACGAGNAGGCTTCCCACCACTGCTGCTATCGAATATCCTATTTTGTCACCAGGAGCTGGATGAGTACAATCGATGCCTACAATAATCACAGGTCTCTTCAAAATTGCAGGCTTGTCTGCTAGCGACAGAGAATTGTTAACTCCACCCATTTTGGCATTAATTTTTTGACATAAATTACAAATTACTTGTGGGTTGCATTTTCTTCCCGTGGCATTTATATCTTTTATACATTGGGTCATAAGTCCCAGTTCTGTTTCTGCAACTGTTTTAATTTCCGAATATATGCTTTCTGGTGGCAGCACAATTATGGCTAATTGCAAATTTGGATAACTATTTTTCGCTTGTCTAAGGATATCTGAAGGTCTTCCATCGTGACGTGTGAAGCGCTTAATAAGGAGCGGTTGGGCAAATTGCACCCCTACATTTCTTCCACCATTACATAGCATTTTCACAAAGTTGTCTAGAGCATTCTCGTCGCAGAATCGAGCCATTGAGAAACTCAGCAAAACCCATTTGTCAATTGTTACTCCTGTATGAAATCTCTTTCCTTTCATATCCCAGCTACCGTTGACAGGTCTGATGTTCTGCTGTTGTTGATAAGTTATTTGGGGAGGATCCAACATTCTTCCCGTAAACTTCAAGGGGTTGGGACTTACACGAACGCCAAATTCTTTTGCGAATGGCTCGAAATCTAGCATCAAAGCATTAACTGATTGTCTTATATCATTGAATCTCTCGGCAGGAAAACGAGCCGTGTAGCGAATCATATTAGCAGTTTCTTTTTCATTTAACTTCTTTGTGCAGTGTTGACCTTCAACGATATCGCATACTTCCATTGGTAAATAAACAGCTCTGTTATTACTTCCCACATTTAAACAAGGTAAGTTTGGATTTTTCAATGCTTTATATTCAGTACGAAAGTATTCGGATACGGAACACTTAACTTCTTTGTCATTAATTCTTCTCGTAAAAAATATATTATTTGCGCTTTCTCTTGTTATATCTCGAACTCTGTACTTTCGAGGATAAGGTAAATGCGTTACTTTAACTTTTAAATTCTTTAATTTTTTGGCTACTGTCCGCCTCTGCGCATCGGTCAGACCTGTGAACTGTCTTAAAGACGATTCAATATTCTCAGTACCCAGATTTAATACTTCGAACATAAACTCGATAACGGAACAACCTTTATAAAATGTCGTAGCTGATTTATCTATGTTAAGCATAGGCTTCCATTTTGTCAGCTGCATACTTTGATGATGACCGAACCAAATTTCCCTTCCTTCACTCAACGGAGGAACTTCCTCCATACGTGGTTTGGTGAAGAATGATCTTCCAACTGGCACCAATCGTAAGGCAGGACCGTGTCTTAGTACGGTTTCAATGGCCATGATTCCCAAAATGATACCCTCCGTTATATTACTGCATCTACCAGCTAACAACTGATGTAATGGTTCTAAATTAATTGAATTATTTGCTGATCTTCTCATCGTATCTTTTCTATTCACAGGTTGTATTTTTATTTCGTAATTGATCTCTTTATCAGGATTAAATTCGTCTGCAACTTTCACAGTCATTAATTTTTGGTCTTTAACTGGTAACAAGTTACGTGTATATAAATTTTTTTCTCCGTCAAATGCCGGCCGAATATTCTTAAACATTGGCACCTGCTTAATCATTGCTTCTACAATATTTCTGTTTTGTTTTGTATTCAGGCATTTATACTTTTTATGTTTGGGCAGTTTTTCACCCTCATCACGTACAGGTATAAGCTTTTGAATATCCACGTCATAATGGTATATCTCTCCTTCTGGTATATCTATAGGAAAGTAGTTTGCTATTAAATTAATCTTTCTACCTTTAACTCCAATTCCTGGTCGTTTAGCGAATCTAGAATGGTTTGAACCACTGAAAGTGATTTCCAGACCCAATCTTTTCATAGCGCTTGAAAAATATTCGATTGTTGTTTCCGATTGTGCTACCGTTGCAAGAGCCATTGTCGATGGATGTCCACTCTCACTGCGAATTGGTGGTTTTTCTACCGGGTAACCCTTTCAGCACCTAGATATTTTATTAAATTTTTACTATATTTGTACGTTTGACAGACTGTTATTTAAAGAAAATTATACACACCTTTCAGTGAAGATGGTTCTGCAACACTTTCACCAGGTAATACTATGACTGCAAGTTTAGTCGTTGTAGATCTTTCGTCTTGTCTTGATACTGTCGCAGCTGGCTCCTCAATAACGGGCGATACTACCGGTTGAGATTGCGGCTTGGAATGACCACTTCCTACTTAAAACAAGAGAGGAAAAGTATAAAATTGATTAACTTGTGAAATAACATTGAAATGAGTCTAAATGGCGTAACTTTTACATTTAAAACTAGGGTACACGCATTTGGCCATCAAAACGAACTGCTCCTACAATTGCAATTTTAGATTGGGCAACTGATGTTAATGTCGCAGAAACTTTGGATAGATCGCAGTCTTTTTGCTAATTACCTAACTGCATGAAACTTTTCGTAGTGCAGCAATATCACAGTTTGTCTGGCCGGATGACAAAAGCGAATAACATGTACACCTCCTTTTTATGCTCTTATATTGTAATACTCCTGTCAATAAATACTTTATAAGTTATATCTTTTACTCAATCTCTAAATTTACATTGTATTAGCCTTGAATCACACATTAACTCACCTAACTCTTATACCAATCACATTCTCATTTTTTGATATAATTAATTTTCATAGTTAATTTATGCAACCTGTTTCATTTGAATTAAAAACTAAAAATACCCTTAAACATTTTCCTGGCTAATTAAAATCTTATTTTATATTATAATAGATGAAATACTTTGCTTCACCTAGAAAATAATATATTATGTAAAAGTTATAAACTCATAAATGATAAAAGTAATTATTTATTGTTACCGTTACAATGCATGGCTGCAATTTATTTATTTATTTAATTTAAAATATATGCTTTTCACCTCGAATTAGATGTGATTTGCCCCTCTATATTATACTTTTCCGTTAACAATAGAGTGATCTATATATAGCCTGTGATCTATATAACAACTTTAAAAGGGAAAAGTTTGAACTAAAATAACGTGACTTCTGGTTTGTGTTGAAGTTCTTATATATTTAATCGAGCCTTCTACACCTGTGATTTCCATATTAGGTCTCACAGTTAATCAAACCGAACTCCGTTATCGAGATTCAGAAATGACAGACAGCGGACTGATAAGAGTGAGAATTTATAACTCTACATTTTTCTTTTTAGTTAAAACGCGTTTTAACAAGTTGAAACTAGTTTATACTGGATGTCTTTGTTAAAACCCGTTTTGTCTAGTTAAAACTAAAATTTACAGCTAGTCATAAATGAATTTGAGTTAAAACTACTTATAACCAGACAAAACAGACTTTAAGAAAAAACATCCAGTATAAACTAGTTTCAACTTGTTAAAACGCATTCTAACTAAAAATGAGTTTTGACTGTAACATATATACATATTATATAACTTACTTATAACATTTTTTTTTCAAATGATTACATTAATATTTTGGGGGTTCAACGTTTATGTGTTCATATGAGAAATTTAATGGAATTTTTAAATTTCTGATTAAATTATGAAATACTAAGTTTTTATTAGTCTGGTACGACATTTTATATCAAAATCTGATTAAAATACAACACATTCTACTGTTTGCTACGAGAGTCTAAATTTAAGTAACATCCAAAACTAACACTTTTCAGTCTAATGAATTATGTACCGGTAGAAATTATAAAAATAGGTTATGTACTGGTACAATAATGTGAGGTTCCGGGGGCCGTAAAGATTTATTACGTACTTTTTTGGGTAGAGTCCTGCCACCAGATGTGTTTTATCGGACACACTGCCGTTTGAGATGAAATGGGTAATTAAAGCGTAAGGAAAAGAGTCACTCCGAAGTCCAGGAATGAGCCTCTCAGGAGCAAGAATGCAGAGTCAGATATAACCAATTTAAGGACATTTATTAACAAAAACGAAAGTTTAGAACAGAATTATAAAACCCGATTTTGGAAATTTGCCTATTTTTATCTATACAACGAGAGGGGGTGCCTAACGGGAGGTATTCGAACTTACGCGACTCACAACATACCAAGTAAACAAGATGTCTTCTCTTGAGACGTGGGCCTGCAACTCTGCAACTGCTGTTCTGTCACTCTCTAACTGCTTTCTGCAACAACTCTCTCTGTGACAGAGTCTGCAACTCAACTGCCTTTCTCTAGCTGGTGCTGTGTCTCCAACTGCTGACTATCTCACTGTCTCTTTCTGACTGCCTTTCTCTGACTGGAGCTCTCCTTTTTAAAACTTCCAGCATGAGAAAGTTCATCAATGGGTAATGATTCATTGGCAGTGTCATCATTGTAACTGAGGTAGTGAGAAAACATCTGAAATGAAGAAGTTCATCATCGAGTGATGATTCATTGGCAGTGTCATCATTGTAGCTGAGGTAGTGAGGAAAACATCTGAAATGAAGAAGTTCATCATCGAGTAATGATTCATTGGCAGTGTCATCATTGTAGCTGAAAAAGTGATTGCGTCTAGCTTCCATACAGTCATCTCTGACTTGATGTTTTCATATCTCTTGAGTTGAGATGACTCATCTCTTAGTTATTGTTCATTGATTGCTTTGACTAAGTTCTTCATTTAAGAAAAATTTATATATTTATTAATTTTTCTTTACGATTAATTGACATTTGTAAATGTTCGATTTGTTTAATTAATTACTCTTACCTCGTTTGGCATTTTCCTTGTATTTTAGAAAACCAGTTTGTGTTTACAATTAATGTTTAATTTAGTATTTTCTTTACTTTCCTCATAGAGTCTTAATATCGAATCGTTATTTATGATGATGCTTAGTTCTAAATTCAATCGGGATGATATTTTTCATTTGTAACGACGTTATATATATTAGGATTAGTAAAATATTAGTGTTGTAACGAATAGTATATTCGGCTTCAGGCCGAATACCGAATATTCGGCCAAACTATTCGGCTTGATTAACGCACGTACGAAAATTGGCGCGCAAACTGCATTATGGCAAGGATCCTGCTCTCTATTGGCCCACTGTCACTACGCTTCGCCAATCGCATTAATTCTTGACAGTTGTAGCGGACAGACAAGAGTGTCATGGAAGTATGTGATAAATGATATCAAATGTGGATAACAATGAAATGACCTACACTGTAAATAACGGAAAAAGAACAGAGAAGGACCGCGAAGTGAAAATGTGAAAATAAATATGAAATTGAGTTGATAACATAATCGAACAAGTCGAGGCAGCTTATTGGCACGAAATTCGCAACCGTCAATGCCAAACAATTGTTGTCATAGACTTCGGAAAGCTAAATGCTTGAAAGTCACTTAGCGTGCACGGGCGAAAGCCTGGGGCCGTTCGGGCTATCAAGCTGTCTCGAATCTGTGAAATCATAACTGTGACTTGTATCGATGACATATCTGTCTCTTTTCTTCGTTATCACCAGGCTGTCACGTAATTGTAAAATGGGAAATCTACGACGGAAAAATGACGAATCGAAAGTATCGTGAGCGCGTATTATGATGTATGCACAGGCATACATGGATTAGAGCGATAGAGGAAAGAGAAAGGGAAAAGCAAAGACGAGCGCTTAAAAAGAAGGATAGGCAGGGTCAGACCTTCAAATGTGCGAGAATTCTCAAACGATAGACGTGTACGTGTGCTGATCTTTGTAATTATAAATTGTGAATACATGTGACTAATATTATTTTCTTTTTTATTTTGTGCATGTTACAAGTTATAAATAAATATAAACAAACAACAGTGACTCGATAACATTAAATCTAAATACCAAAACGATTAATTTGCTGTGTTTTTGTTATTTATTACTCCTGTTTTTAGGTATTCGGTATTCGGCCGAATAGTGATCAAATATTCGGTATTCGGCCGAATAGTGAAAAATAGGCCGAATAGGCCGAATACCGAATAGTAATTGAATATTCGTTACATCACTATAAAATATAGTTCAGATAAATATATTTAAATAAATACTGTACTTACTGTCTGAAAGTTATTCGCACTTTACNATGATTAATTTACTGTGTTTTTGTTATTTATTACTCCTGTTTTTAGGTATTCGGTATTCGGCCGAATAGTGATCAAATATTCGGTATTCGGCCGAATAGTGAAAAATAGGCCGAATAGGCCGAATACCGAATAGTAACCGAATATTCGTTACATCACTATAAAATATAGTTCAGATAAATATATTTAAATAAATACTGTACTTACTGTCTGAAAGTTATTCGCACTTTACTACATTACATCTACTTTTATAATCATGCGACAGTTATCGATGACCTAATACATTATATAATTACTCACTAGTATTATATCGCTTTGAAATATATCGCTTGTATATCGACTTATAACAGAAAATCTTTTACTTATATTTACAGTTAATTAAATGAATTTAGTGCAATAAGAAAATATTCGTATTTTGCAGTAAAATATTTTTTTTCTAATGTAATAAAACACTATTAAATTATAGCAATGACAAAAAGGCCACGTCATAATAACCGATCAAATATCGAGATGTCTTTACATAAATTGGTTTAATTCTTCTAAATAATTGCGATAAGTTTTGAATAAATATTAATTTAAAAATTATATCGTATCTTATCATAATGCAGCAAACAGGTTTTACGCATAAATATAAACTAGTAACTGAAGTGATTGTAAAAGAAAATTTCGTTACATAGAATATTTCAAGTATTTTGTTATTTATTAACATAATAAACTTTTTTATTACATGTTTTTGACACATGCAATGGACACGTTTGAAATGGTTTTTCCTTGTTAACTACACAATTTCTTTTGACAGGTAAAAGGGTTCTTTTTTCTGAAAGTCTCGCGGTAAAAAAAACCATCAGCTATCATTTCGATAGTTTTTCGAATTGGGCACAGCGGACACATCTATAAAAAATCCGTAATCTTTTTAATATAATAATTACAATATAAATAATAATTCATGATTTTTTTTTATATTATATTATACGTTTATACGTCTTTTATACGTTTTTCTGATATTTATATAACTTTATTTCCTTATCGTATAATATTAATATATTATCTACATAACGGTAATAATAAATGATATATATAATTCTATTTAATTTTACTTCAATTCACTTCATCACTATTTCACCTAATTTCAGATCTATTGCACTGCACATATTAATTTCATTTTTGTCTTTTGTCGCCATCTTAAAAGTAGTTATTGACAAATAAAAATTTCACTAATACAATATCCTATCCATTTACTCTTTTTTTAAATGTCTTTTTCTTGAAAGAAACTCGATTTAAATAATCCATTTCTTTTTTATTATTTACTGTTTTACGTAATTAAATTTCTTACTTTCAGACATTCGAAAAATTGAAATTTCGATTAAATTTGAATTAATCATCATCGTAAAATCATCATCGTTAATCACTATCGTCAAATTTTTAATTTCCTCATATTACAAATATTTCGTAGTAATTAAATATTTATAAAATTATATTCATATAAAAATATAAAGAATATCACGTGTTATTTTATATTTCTATGCATAACTTCAGTCTCAATGAAACATGAATTTAATCATTACAAAAATATTTTTATCGTGGAAAATAAAGGATGAACAGAATACTACGTAAAGTTTTCTTAAGAAAGATTTATATATTTATATTAATATATAAATTTATGTAATTTTTACTGTATTTAATTATATAATTATGCATGCGTTTAATACCGTGTTTGAAAATTAAATATTCGTTACAAAAGTGAGGAAAATGATAAACGAGGTGAAAATGTCTTATTATAATAACAAACGTACTAAAAAATGAAGTATTCGTATATACACTATTCGGTAAAACTATTTATTTTTTACTGTTGTAAATTATTGTGAATTGCAATTTTAAAAACATTTTCGAAATTATCAGCTAATTTTCGGAACTAATTAATTCTTAATCACTGGGGTATTCGATCGATTTTAATATTCATTAAAATCGAAGTTGAAAATACATGAAAACTAGTTTATGGAAAACAGGTGACAAGAGGAAAGAAGACCCATTTGGATTTGATTCAAAAATATCTGCTGTAAGCAATTAAANAACGAAAATGAAAATTTGCTTGATAATTCAACTACGCTTGTTGGAGAACAATAAAAACACTACACTCAACAAGCCACCAATAAAACTCAACTGCCTAACCTATAACCAAAGTCTCCTTTTAATTTGTTTTTTAAAAAAAGCGCTTGACAAACTTGCCCCGCATGCCGAAGTTGCTCCGATCTCCCCTATATATATAATTCTATGTAATTATACTTTAATTCATTTCATCACTATTTTACCTAATTTCGGACCTATTACACTGCTCATAATAATTTCATTTTTTGAATGTAAAACTTTTGTCCTCATCTTGAAAGTAGTTATTAACAAATAAAAATTTCACTAATATAATATCCTATCCATTTACTCTTTTTAAACGTCTTTTTCTTGAAAAAAGAACTGGATTTTTATAATTCAGTTAATTTTTTTATTTAGCCTACTATTATACGTATTTAAATTTCGTACTTTCGGACATTCGAAAAATTGTCATTTCGATTAAATTTGAATTAAACATCATCATAATTAATGATTAAAAGTTCAGACAAGTAAATAAATAATACGTAAAGGAATTATTATGAACAGAAACTGTTTTTTATCTATAAGGAAAACTGCCAAAGGAGTTATGAATAAAAAATTTAAAAAATCGGATATTTATATACTTTTACTGTGACTCAATGTTTTCCAGCAAATTTAAATGAAAACTTTCATACTAATATTCTACAAAAAAATAATTATATGTATTATATACATAATACAAATAATATACACAAATTTTAAATTTCGTTATATTACAAATATTTCGAAGTAATTAAATATATATATAATTATATTCATATAATAATATAAAAAATATTACGTGTTATTTTATATTTCTATGCATAACTTCAATCTCAATGAAACATGAATTTAATCATTACAANCAAACAGGTTTTACGCATAAATATAAACTGGTAACTGAAGTGATTGTAAACGAAAATTTCGTTACATAAGATATTTCAAGTATTTTGTTATTTATTAACATAATAAACTTTTTTATTACATGTTTTTGACACATGCAATGGACACGTTTGAAATGGTTTTTCCTTGTTAACTACACAATTTCTTTTGACAGGTAAAAGGGTTCTTTTTTCTGAAAGTCTCGCGGTAAAAAAAACCATCAGCTATCATTTCGATAGTTTTTCGAATTGGGCACAGCGAACACATCTATAAAAAATCCGTAATCTTTTTAATATAATAATTACAATATAAATAATAATTCATGATTTTTTTTATATTATATTATACGTTTATACGTCTTTTATACGTTTTTCTGATATTTATATAACTTTATTTCCTTATCGTATAATATTAATATATTATCTACATAACGGTAATAATAAATGATATATATAATTCTATTTAATTTTACTTCAATTCACTTCATCACTATTTCACCTAATTTCAGATCTATTGCACTGCACATATTAATTTCATTTTTGTCTTTTGTCGCCATCTTAAAAGTAGTTATTGACAAATAAAAATTTCACTAATACAATATCCTATCCATTTACTCTTTTTTTAAATGTCTTTTTCTTGAAAGAAACTCGATTTAAATAATCCATTTCTTTTTTATTATTTACTGTTTTACGTAATTAAATTTCTTACTTTCAGACATTCGAAAAATTGAAATTTCGATTAAATTTGAATTAATCATCATCGTAAAATCATCATCGTTAATCACTATCGTCAAATTTTTAATTTCCTCATATTACAAATATTTCGTAGTAATTAAATATTTATAAAATTATATTCATATAAAAATATAAAGAATATCACGTGTTATTTTATATTTCTATGCATAACTTCAGTCTCAATGAAACATGAATTTAATCATTACAAAAATATTTTTATCGTGGAAAATAAAGGATGAACAGAATACTACGTAAAGTTTTCTTAAGAAAGATTTATATATTTATATTAATATATAAATTTATGTAATTTTTACTGTATTTAATTATATAATTATGCATGCGTTTAATACCGTGTTTGAAAATTAAATATTCGTTACAAAAGTGAGGAAAATGATAAACGATGTGAAAATATCTTATTATAATAACAAACGTACTAAAAAATGAAGTATTCGTATATACACTATTCGGTAAAACTATTTATTTTTTACTGTTGTAAATTATTGCGAATTGCAATTTTAAAAAGATTTTCGAAGTTATCAGCTAATTTTCGAAATTAGTTAATTCTCAATCACTGAGGTATTCTATCTATTTTAATATTCATTAAAATCGAAGTCGAAAATACATAAAAACTAGTTTATGGAAAAAAGCTGACAAGTGGAAAGACGATTTGGATTTTATTTAAAAATATCTGCTGTAAGCAATTAAACTTACGTTCGTTTTTTGTTTATTTTTCTACTATAATACGAATAAGAGTTTTATAGCATTTTCAATGCGTATATTATAATAGCTTAAGTTTGATTGATGAGTTATATAATATGTAGCCCAAGAAGTAGCCAAAGCGCCAAATGATATTTTTCATGTCAAACAAAAAAAGTAGCCACATTTGGCGAAAATGTAACCAAATCTTGCAACTTTGGAAAAAATACTGAATAAAGCTGGAGTTGTGACTAAAAGGATTATAGACCCAAATGCCAGAAAAATAGAGAAAGGACAAAAGATAAAGAAGTGAGAAAGGTTAGAAAGTTATGGACCAATATTTGGATAACAGAAGATCTATTTAACCTTTTTCACTACTTTTTATCTTTTGTCCTTTCACATCTTTCCTTCATTATCCCAAATTTGGGTCTATAATCCTTTGAGACACAACTCCAGCTTCATTTAGTAAACCTTCTTAATTCACATATTTCTAAGTATTTGAAAAAATTTCTTTCCACTCAAAAATAAAATATGAATAATGGTTTACGACTTTCTGAAACTTCTTTTTTGAGTTTATGCCGTTGAAATAAATGAATAATTAAAAAATTAAAACATTTGTCAGTTTTGTTTACACGTTTATTGGCCCGCATTGGAACTTGCCTTAGACCGCATGAAGGCTGCCAACCGCGGTTGGACACCCCTGCTTTAGAGAATACGTTTTGAATAAAGTTGCAATCTTCACATAATAAAAATTTACTATTAATTTATATTTACTGTAAATATAGTTTCTTGTGAGTTGTAAAAGTCTACATTCATATAATACATATATGCATGAATTTGGAGTATGTAAATGTTAAAAATGAAGGCTTTGCCTAACAGTTTTAAACGTTCAATTATTGCAAAAAACTTATAAATGAATTAAATATATTTATGCGTTACGTTTTATAATATAATATAAATAAATCCTATATAACTTTTATAATATATGCGGGTATTTATTAACAGAATTTAATCCAATTATAAATTAATTATTTTCAACTGTGTGACTTATTTTTAGCATTACGACGTTATTCAAAAATGAAAAATTACGACAAAACGATTCCAATCGAACCTCTGTTTTTCGAATCAGTTTTCACTGTTGACATTCTGAGAAATTTAATTCGCACTTACTGGCATTATTCCATTTTCATATCTATTTTCTATGTACTGGCCATCAAGATCCTTCAACGTTACATGAATGATCGACCTCCTTATAACTTCAATCGTGCATTCACCATATGAAACGGGTTTTTGGCTGTTTACAGTATTTTCAGCTCAATTAGATTAATTCCAATTTTGTACGAACAATTTAAACAATTTTCTTTTTACGAAATAGTTTGTAACAAGAGTATTGTAGAAAATACACCGTCGCTTCTGTTTTGGCTTGCACTGTTTGTGTTTTCTAAACTTTGGGAGTTGGGAGATACAATAATGATAATACTTCATAAAAAAAAAAATTGATGTTTCTTCACTGTTATCATCATCCTACTATGTTGATTATGTCATGGTTTGCTGCTTACAAAGAACCGAGCTATCTAATGATGATTGTCTACGTTAATCTCTATGTACATTCATTGATGTATACCCATTTTACTGTGAAATGCATGGGGATTAAAGTTTCTTCAACAATTGCCATGAATATTATTGCAAATCAAGTTGCTCAAATGTGGTTTGCGTTATTGCTTACAAGTTGGATGTATTGGTTGCTTTTAAATAAAAAAACCATGTGACACTGCTTTTGATATTTTAAAATTCTGCTTTGTTGTAGCTCTGGCATATTTTAATTTTTTACTGAATTGTTTTATAAATCTTATATTTGCACACCTAAAATAAATGATGAAAAAGAAAAAAACACAATAGAAAGTTGTTTGCTGCTATAGATACAAAATTGAATTATTCAAGAAATTATTAATATAATACATAACAAATAATAAATGATATTATATACAAATAAATAATCACATACTTCTATCTCATCCTTTCTAATATCATTTATATTGAAAATATACTACACAAATATTTTATAATTTTTAATGTTTGATATTTATATTTTTTGTTATCTTATCAAATTTTTTAAACGTTTCTTACTATTTTTTTAAACTTTTAGTTTTATATACTTTCATGTACTTATATACTTAATTTTGTAAACTGTTTCTATAGTTTACAAACTATTTATAGTTGTTTTGTTAAAATTACATTAAGTTAAAATTTGTATTGTAGTGGGGAATGGATATAACAGTTATTAAAAAATTTTGAAATAGGTTTTTTTAGCCTGTTTTGTACCTCATTTATAAAAATAGAAAGGTAGAAATATAAGACGGTCAACGTTTAGGCTTGTGCATTTAATTATATTGGTATTTTTTAATTCTTTTTAAGAAATTAATTTTTATGCAATGTGCATTTATTTTTCTTTTGAACATTTCTAATTTTAAATTACTAATTTGTTTTTATTTTTGCTGTTTTATTGTGCAGTGTTATTATATTTCAAGATATTCTTCGTAATTTTTACTTGTAATTTCAATGTGGTTTATTTTACTTATTTACAAATCATTCAAAAAGAAAAAATGGTATATAGATGCTTTATGTGTAATTTGAATTTTTATGATAGACATTTATACATTTNTATTGTGCAGAGTTATTATATTTCAAGATATTCTTCGTAATTTTTACTTGTAATTTCAATGTGGTTTATTTTACTTATTTACAAATCATTCAAAAAGAAAAAATGGTATATAGATGCTTTATGTGTAATTTGAATTTTTATGATAGACATTTATACATTTCTCATCAGTTAAATCATTCAATAGAAAAACCTCGATGCCAATCTGCCAAAAAAGATTTATAACTGAAAAAGCTTTACTACAACACATGAATGACATCCTCCCAGACGCGAAACCTTACGTTTGTAGATAATGCTTTAAGGGTTTGAAAACTAAGAGAAACTTGCTTCTTCATCTGAAAATAATTTCAAGAAAACCGTATAAATGTACAATTTGTCCTGCAAATTGTAGAACTGAAGAAAAATTATTGCAGCACATCGGGTTACAAAAATTTAGCATTTNTTCAACGTTACATGAATGATCGACCTCCTTATAACTTCAATCGTGCATTCACCATATGAAACGGGTTTTTGGCTGTTTACAGTATTTTCAGCTCAATTAGATTAATTCCAATTTTGTACGAACAATTTAAACAATTTTCTTTTTACGAAATAGTTTGTAACAAGAGTATTGTAGAAAATACACCGTCGCTTCTGTTTTGGCTTGCACTGTTTGTGTTTTCTAAACTTTGGGAGTTGGGAGATACAATAATGATAATACTTCATAAAAAAAAAAATTGATGTTTCTTCACTGTTATCATCATCCTACTATGTTGATTATGTCATGGTTTGCTGCTTACAAAGAACCGAGCTATCTAATGATGATTGTCTACGTTAATCTCTATGTACATTCATTGATGTATACCCATTTTACTGTGAAATGCATGGGGATTAAAGTTTCTTCAACAATTGCCATGAATATTATTGCAAATCAAGTTGCTCAAATGTGGTTTGCGTTATTGCTTACAAGTTGGATGTATTGGTTGCTTTTAAATNCATACAGGAACCATGGATGGAAGCAAATCTTTTAACTCGAAACATGCAGGAACCATGGATGGAAGCAGGTTTTTGAACTTAAAACGTGCAGGAACCATAAATGGAAGCGGGTTTTTCAACCCGTAACCTGCAGTAACCATGAATGGAAGCGAGTTTTTCAACTTGAAACGTGCAATTACCATGGATGGAAGCAAGTTTTTCAACTCGAAACATGCAGTAACCATGGATGGAAGCGGATCGATCAACTCGAAACATGCAGGAACCATGGATGGAAGTGGGTCCTTCAATTCGAAGCATGCAGGAACCATGGATGGAAACGGGTCCTTCAAATCGAAACGTGCAAGAATTATCGATGCAAGAAAGATATTTCTCAATCGTAAGCTTTGCTGTTGTTTATCTTTCATTGTTGCACCGACATGTAAATTACTTTAAGTAAAAGAAAAAAGTAAAGACAACTGTTAGAATAATCGGTACTTCTGCTTTAGTTATTGAATGTAACAAGTAATTTTTTAAAAATTTTAATGTAGTTTTAAAATTTTTTTCTATAATTTTAATTTTATTGTTAAGTTTTGCTCATAAATTTCTGTAAAATGCTGTTAAACCTGAAATAAATGTTTTTATGAAGTTTTAAAAATTTACTTCAGAGATTTTCCATTGATTAATCAATATACATGAAAAGTGCTTCTCAGTTGCAAACGTCAAATACTATTAAGATTAATTTGTATAGTATTTACAATGGTTGTTTTATTTTTGTTCTATTATTATTTTTAAATTTTTGATGCATTCGTTTGTCAGTGTCTTGTAGTTTATAGTAGATCGTCGCTTCACTTGTTTCTCTACTTTCCCTACAATCTGCATTTCATTGTAATGACGAAACAATGCATTGCAGTTTGCTTTAAACATTATACATGACACATTTTTTCATACCGTTAGAAAATTTACAAAAATCAGATAAAGTAATTGAAGTATTAAATGAAAACGAAGCAGAAATTAAACTATGAACAGACCTTACTTTAAATTTTAAAACCTGATCAAAGCACGTCTTGTTTTCAACTCAACATTACGCACTAATATCAAAAACATGAAACCTAAGAAATGAAGAAAATCTCTGAACACACAATTTACAGTAAAAATGTTTTGATTACCGAAAAGTAGTAAATTTTGGAAATTTCCGTGGACAACACGTGGTCCTAAAACGAATTAGTTGGAAAAAAGAAGAACGGACAATGTATTAAGTTTAACGTATTTAGATTTTCACAGCTATGATGGAAAACGTTTAAAATTTACAACAACCCTGTCACGTCCTTTGAGATATACTAGTGATGAGACAAAAGAGACATTAACTGGTATCGGCACCCTTGGGATTCTGCATGCATGCACGCATTGCACACGTACTTAAATCGTCTCTGATTCCATCCACGAGTCACTGATAGGGAGCACTTTTAACTAAGCGGATTGTTTTAATATTTAAAAAGTAAAGAATATCTTATGCTATTTTTATGTACATTTCTTTCCAAAACTATAATCATACAATCGAATATTTTGTACCACGTATGTAAAATTGTATAATTTTATTTTAACAAGTAAGTTATTATAATTTTATTTTAAATTTTAGCCCTTATATTACAGCTAGCAATTTAGAATGTAACTGTGATATTGAAAATTTATTTCAAAAAGTTTTGGCTTGAGACCTTATAATGAAAAAGAAAACATTATTAAAAGAGAAAGACCAATGCCTAAATTAAATATAAATACGTCNATTTAGAAAGAGTAGAAGTTTTTATAACATGCCAAATGCATTCAAATTTATCTGTTAACACCATATAACGTTGCACATCCCGAAAGATTGAAAAATGTCGATTTTAGTAAGGAAATTCGAACTTCTGTTTGAAATAACATAGCGTAATTAGATAATATATAAGATTACTTATACGCACGTGTCCAAAACTTAAGGATTAACACATATGCTAGCGATGACAGCTAGAAAAAGTCACTTGGTAACGAGCCTGCCAAGTGACTTGTTAATTTTTTTTTTTATACATGATGTTATCAATGATATTTTTCCATTCGACAAACACTCGACGACAGTCAATCTCCCAGATATTTAAATATTTCATACATGATTTCCGGCAATTTTGTGATTGGCGACGAGATCTATTGTCGCTGATTGTGTTTTTGAATTATCTGACATTTTGAAATTTCCTATAAAGAAGAAGAAAAGTTTATTAATTTTAATATTTACGACTTAAAATGTAGATAATTAGTGTAAAAAAATTGAATTCTATCAACATTATATGACATTTTATATTGCTCTCAGATATGTTCATTAATGGAAAAGCATTTAGCGAGAAGGTAATTTAAACACTAGGTAATAAACACTATTTCTAGTATTCAATGTTTGCTTTATTCTTACTTTGTTAATAACAGCAAATTCGTTTCACTCTGTTCTTTCCATTCAATAGAATTCACAGTAGCTTCTATTACTGGTTCAGGGCGCCTCTTTTCATTGTGGTCTGTCTATGTTTACTAATTCTTTCACATCACATGTCACACGTCACGTCTCATGTAGGGAAATATCCCCTGCGGGGAAGAAAACTTTTAAAACAAAACTGTAAGTTGAACACGTGTTCGAGTATGCTAAGACAACCGAAAATTGTGATTCGTCATGGGTTCGGTCTCAGCAACGGGCTGGGCACGTGGCTTTTGCTCTGTTTTATTCACGTGTATAACACAGGGCATATATTAATTAAAGGGGTATACGTCCCACCAGATGGTCCCCCTTTAGAAGAAAACTGCATTCCGTTTAATCGAGTAAAGTTTAAATCTTTTACGAACATACTACTCGTAGTTCACGAATAATTAAGGGTTCTCTAATATTAATAAGGATGTTATCTTCACAAATATTTACTGGCGCTATACGAAGGCAACAGTATTTAGGAATGCGAGTATATGCAAGACCCGATCGCCAAGATGGTCAAGGCCTCTTCCTAGTGCTCTGGGGTTTCCGGGAATACAAATAGGCAACTCACATAAATTTTTCAAGATGTGTAGCATCAAGGGTTGATGCTACACATATAACGCTTCCAATTCTATTCGGGACCGGTTCCGGGCTGTTAGCCACCCGCCTGCTAGATATTTGGCCGTCGTTCCTTGTTACGTGAATCCCGAGTAAAGTTATAACTTAACCCATCCGATAAGAATCTACTGGTATATTTTTAGGATAGCTCTGTATAGTTGACAGGAGTTTTAAAAAATCCATTAAAATATTTGATATTGTTATTCCGCTATTCGATTTTATATTACTCACGGATTTCAATGTTAAATAAGAAAACACTGACTCAGCTACAATATTGACACTGCCAATGAATCACCATCCGATGACGTACTTTCTCACGCTGAAAGGATTTAAAAGGAGTGCTCCAACCAGAGAAAGGTCAGTTAGAGTTGGGGACACCGTCCAGTTAGAAAGAAAGTTAGAAAGAGGCAATGGGATAGTCCGCAGTTGGAGACACACTCCAGCCAGAGAGAGGCAGTTATGTTGCAGATCCTGTTACAGAAAGAGTTGTCGCAGATAGAGTTGGAGTCGCAGTTACAATCAGACAGACAGAGATCCAAGAAGTGAAAGCAGACGAGCATCAGAGCGAGAGTGGTTCAAGAGATGACGACTCAAAAACGAGCGAGCACAAGACGAAGTACAGCGAACACCAGAATCCTCCGCAGTCTTGGCCGTCAGGTGCACGTCACAAGAAAAGACACCTTGTTTACCTGGTATGTTGTGAGTCGCGTAAATTCGAATTTCCACGTTAGACATTTTTCTAGTTGTATAGATAAAAACTTTTTTTTCTTATTAACATCTGTCTAATGACAGGGTTTCAAGTATAACAGATTACGCAGTGTATAAATCAAGTAATGGTGTACCATTTCTGCATATTTATAATTAAATAGCATCGTAAGAAAACTAATTAGCATATTTTTTTCGCTTGCTGCTTCTCTATATTTTGAACGAATGCAGTTAAAGTGTATGCTTGTAGTTCAAATATTAAAACTGTTTTTTAATTTTAATCATAATATCATTGATTACTGACGATTTAAACGTTTAAACTTAATGTCTTAAGATAAGTTATGTATGGTTTATTTTACTCTATATCACTCCACCTAATAATAAAAGCTACTTTTTTGAAAAAACAAATATACTGAAAAGAGTAGTAGTACTTTTTATACTAAGTTAGTGTATAAAGAATCCATTTTATGTCAATATTTTACTGTTTTGTTATTTAAGCATTAAGTTAAAATTTATATTAGTTAATAGTACGGAATGAATATAAAAGTTATTAAAGAATTTTAAAATAGGTTTTTTAGCCTGTTTTGTACTTCATTTATAAAAATAGAAACGTAAAAATATAAAACGGTCAATGTTTTGGCTTGTACATTTAATTATTTTAATAATATTTTTTATTTTTTTCTACGAAATTAATTTTTATACAATGTGCGTTTATTTTCTTTTTGAACATTTCTAATTTTAAATTACTAATTTGTTTTTATTTTTGCTGTTCCATTGTGCAGTTCAATTACTTTTCAAAACATTTTTTAAAATTTTTTACTCTTAATTTCAATGTATTTTATTTTACTTATTTACAGATTATTCAAGAAGGAAAAATGGTATATAGATGCCTTATGTGTGATTTGATTTTTCATGATAGACATTTATACATTTTTCACCAGTTAAATCATTCAATAGAAAAACCTCGGTGCCAAGTCTGCCAACAGGGATTTATAACTGAGAAAGCTTTACTGCAACACATGAATGACTTCCACCCAGACGCGAAACCTTACGTTTGTAGTTAATGCTTTAAGGCTTTGAAAACTAAGAGTAACTTGCTTCTTCATCTAAAAATGATTTCAAAAAAAATGTACAATTTGTCCTGCAGATTGTACAACTGAAAAAAAACTATTGCAGCACATTGGGTCACAAAAATTTAGCAACCCCCTCTCAACTCATGCAAGAACTATCGATGCAAGCAGGTTTTTCAACAAGAAACGTGCATCAAACATAAATAAATCACGAACCTTCAAATAGAAATATGCAAACACTATGAATGGAAGCGAATTTTTAAACTAGAAACATGCAGGAACCATGGATGGAAGCAAGTCCTTCAACTCAAAACATGCAGGAACAATGGATTTAAGCGGGTTTTTAAACTCCAAACATCCAGGAACCATGGATGAAAGCAGGTCCTTCAACTCGAAACATGCAGGAATCATGGATGGAAGCGGTCCTTCAACTCGAAACATGCAGGAATCATGGATGGAAGCGGTTCTTCAACTCGAAATATGCAGGAACCTAAGATGGAAGCGGATCGTTCAACTCGAATCGTGCAATTACTATAGATGGAAGCAGGTCCTTCAACTCGAAACGTGCAAAAATTATCGATGCAAGAGAGTCCTTCTACTCGAAACATGCAGTAACCATGGATGGATACGAGTTCTTTAACTCGAAACATGCAGAAACCATGGATAAAAGCGGGTCCTTCAACTCAGAACATGCATAAAACATAGATAAAAGCGGATCCTTCGACTTGAAACATGCAGGAACCATGGATGGAAGCGGTTCCTACAACTCGAAACATGCAGGATCTCTTGATGTAAGCGGGTCCTTCAACTCGAGACGCGCAAGAACCATTGATGAAAGTAGGTCCTTCAACTCAAATCATGCAAGAACCAAAGATGAAAACAAGTTTTTCAATGCGATACATAGAGGAACCATAAATTAAAGCAAATATTTCAACTCGATACATGCAGGAACCATGAATGGAAGCAAGTTTTTTAACTCGTAACATGCAAAACCCATAAATGGAAGCAAGTCCTTCAACTCGAAACATGCAGGAACCATGGATAAAAGCAAATCCTTTAACTCGAAACATGCAGGAACCATAAATGAAAGCGAATCTTTAAAATGAAAACATGCAGGAATCATGGATGGAAGCAAGTCCTTTAACTTAGAACGTGCAATTACCGGAGAGCTGCGAAAAGAGAGCAGATTTGTTTTTTATTTCAGACAGTCGGACGTACTTTTTATTTATCGTTTGAAATGATTACTAACGCAGTTTACTACAGTGTTCTACTTTTGCTGTTCTTAATAGTAAGTGTCGTAAAAATCAGTGTTCTTTGGCAACCTTCTCGTCTACCAGTTCAACCAACTGCAATGTCGTGGATCGTAGATAAAACTGATACAAGGAGGAAATTCTTACCTTTAGAAGAGGGTATATGAAAATAAGAAAGAGACGTTTAAAACGAAGCAAACAACTGCTATTAAAATTAGAAAATTCCTTACAACAGAATAGTGAAATATTTAAAATTACTATTTTACCCACTTTCAGGAAGAATTTAGAAATAGAAAATTCGGGGATTTTATTTTCTAAAATTGTAAAGACTAAAAATATCGAAAGGGGTTCAAGACTGTCTACGAACCTTTTGCAATTAGTACAGCCAGTTGAGAAATTCGATGCTTACTTTCGTGATATTGAAAATTCGGGAATAGGATCGAGTTTCGTGGAAAGCTCGGGCACTTCAGGATTCGGTCAGGATTATTCAGGAAGCGCTTCGTCCAGTTTAGAGTTTTCTAGTGTTGGATCAACTAGCGAACAGGAAGAAAGTGGGTCGGGTGGTCTCCCATTCGAAACCTCTCTCTCTTATAAAACTGTAAATAGTTACAACCTTCAGAGCACTGAAACTATAGGGGAGAATCACGTGCTTTATTCAAACGTTTTGAAAGCTGATGCCACTACTAACGAAGCGATTCGCTCAACGATTCAGGTAACCAGCGGCGAAGAAAGTACACTTATAAGTACTTCTATTGGTGTTATAAAAGTATCCAGTATAGAAAGTGGTACTACAGAAAATCTCCCGTATTCTAGCGAGTTGAAAGCAGAGTTTTCTGAAACGACAGAATCGCCTGATTCTGACGATTTACAGACACCTAAACTGCAGGACACAGGGAACACGTATGAAACTTCGGAAGTAACTGAAAAGATTCCATTTTCGACTGCATCTGTAATTGATTCGGACCCGAAAACATCAACTTCTAGTGAAGAAATTGTTACTGCAGAGACTATCGGTTCGACTGCTTTTAATGTAATTGAAAATTTCACGTCGTCCATGTTGGACGATATGAAAGACCAACATTGTTCTTCAACAGTTCAATGTGATGTTCAACTTAATAAAAGGTGCGTCAACGAAGAAGAAATGGGTGCTTGTCAATGTGGAAAGTCATTCATTAGGAACGTTGAAACCAGAATGTGCGAAGCTAAAATAGCCTTTATGGAATGCTTCAATGTACCGAGCAGCCATACTTCTCAGAGCTCGATAATCCTACTTCGAATACATTCCAAAACATGATGAAAGCGGCCGATATGACCTTGAAACTGATCTTGGATAAATCCGTAAAATTATCCATGGAAGAAATGCAAATTCGAGTTGTGAAATTTCATCGAGGAAGCTTACTCATTGAATGGCAATTAACAATTCCCGAATCTAAACGAAATGGAAGCTTAGAAATGATGGCCGTCGGTTTCGAAGACGATTTCAATCACGCTCTACAGCTTGTTGATGATTCGCCCGTAAACCTGAACAATGCGACTTTTCTAAATATATCTTCAGAAGTGTTTCCTTGTGAGAATACACAATTAAACCATTGCAGTAAGAATGCCGTGTGTGCTCAATAACAAATCCAGCGGATACGAATTCATTTGTAAAAATAATTACATCGATGTTTCACCTTCACCCATAAGTTATTCAGGAGAAATATGTGAAGCCATATGTCCAGAAAGATATTGTAAAAATAATGGAAAGTGCCACGTTGTTCAAAATAAACCAGTTTGCAAATGCCAAAGTTTGTATATGGGAATTTACTGTCGAATTTCTGGATTGGTTTTAGGGTCGTTCTGTGGTGGTATTATCGCCGTAGCATTTGTGATTTTAATCATCAGTGGGAAATTTCATTAGAGAAAGAGTTAATTCATTATAAAGACTACGAATTAAAAAATGATCTTAAAAGTAATGGCAGCACAGAAACGGCCATAGAGTTAAAACGTCATCAATTTCATGAAGAAAAATTGCAATTTATCAGTAGTACCGTTTGAAAAAAAGACTGATCTCTGATCTCAGAAGAAAGAAGCAAGTCTGTTGCTCCTGTGTGTTACTCCAGAAAAAATCCTTTTTTTAAACTTGAAATTCGTGTTTATTAATTGTTCTTTTCATCACATTCACTTTTGTAAATGTTTTTTTTTTGTAAATAATCTTAATAATTTTTTTGTGAGTTAAAAACCCGCTTACATAAATGGAAGCAAGTCCTTTAACTCGAAACATGCAGAAACCATGGATGAAAGCGAATCCTTAAACTCAAAACATGCAGGAACCATGGATGGAAGCGAGTCCTTCAACTCAAAACATGCAGGAATCATGGATGAAAGCGAGTCTTTCAACTCGAAACATGCAGAAACCACAAATGGACGTGGGTCCTTCAACTTGAAACATGCAGGAACCATAAATGGAAGTGGGTTTTTTTAACTCGTAACATGCAGTAACGATGGATAAAAGCGAGTCCTTCAACTTGAAACATGCAGGAACCATGGATGGAAGCGGGTCCTTCAACTCCAAACATGCAGGAACCATGGATGGAAGCAGGTTTTTGAACTTAAAACGTGCAGGAACCATAAATGGAAGCGGGTTTTTCAACCCGTAACCTGCAGTAACCATGAATGGAAGCGAGTTTTTCAGCTTGAAACGTGCAGTAACCATGGATGGAAGTGGGTCCTTCAAATCGAAACGTGCGAGAATTATCGATGCAAGCAAGACATTTCTCAATCGTAAGCTTTGTTGTTGTTTATCTTTCATTGTTGCACCGACATGTAAATTACTTTAAATAAAAGAAAAAAGTAAAGACAACTGTTAGAATAATCGGTACTTCTGCTTTAGTTATTGAATGTAACAAGTAATTTTTTAAAAATTTTAATGTAGTTTTAAAATTTTTTTCTATAATTTTAATTTTATTGTTAAGTTTTGCTCATAAATTTCTGTAAAATGCTGTTAAACCTGAAATAAATGTTTTTATGAAGTTTTAAAAATTTACTTCGGAGATTTTCCATTGAATAATCAATATACATGAAAAGTGCTTCTCAGTTGCAAACGTCAAATACTATTAAGATTAATTTGTATAGTATTTACAATGGTTGTTTTATTTTTGTTCTATTATTATTTTTAAATTTTTGATGCATTCGTTTGTCAGTGTCTTGTAGTTTATAGTAGATCGTCGCTTCACTTGTTTCTCTACTTTCCCTACAATCTGCATTTCATTGTAATGACAAAACAATGCATTGCAGTTTGCTTTGAACATTTGAAAAAATGTGAAACAATGTGAAACAATTTGAAAAAATGTGAAAATGTGAAAATGTGAAACAATTGTGAAAATGTGAAACAATTGAAAAAATGTGTCATTATACATGACACATTTTTTCATAACGTTAGAAAATTTACAAAAATCAGATAAAGTAATTGAAGTATTAAATGAAAACGAAGCAGAAATTAAACTATGAACAGACCTTACTTTAAATTTTAAAACCTGATCAAAGCACGTCTTGTTTTCAACTCAACATTACGCACTAATATCAAAAACATGAAACCTAAGAAATGAAGAAAATCTCTGACCACACAATTTACAGTAAAAATGTTTTGATTACCGAAAAGTAGTAAATTTTGGAAATTTCCGTGGACAACACGTGGTCCTAAAACGAATTAGTTGGAAAAAAGAAGAACGGACAATGTATTAAGTTTAACGTATTTAAATTTTCACAGCTATGATGGAAAACGTTTAAAATTTACAACAACCCTGTCACGTCCTTTGAGATATACTAGTGATGAGACAAAAGAGACATTAACTGGTATCGGCACCCTTGGGATTCTGCATGCATGCACGCATTGCACACGTACTTAAATCGTCTCTGATCCCATCCACGAGTCACTGATAGGGAGCACTTTTAACTAAGCGGATTGTTTTAATATTTAAAAAGTAAAGAATATCTTATGCTATTTTTATGTACATTTCTTTCCAAAACTATAATCATAAAATCGAATATTTTGTACCACGTATGTAAAATTGTATAATTTTATTTTNATAAACCAGTTTGCAAATGCCAAAGTTTGTATATGGGAATTTACTGTCGAATTTCTGGATTGGTTTTAGGGTCGTTCTGTGGTGGTATTATCGCCGTAGCATTTGTGATTTTAATCATCAGTGGGAAATTTCATTAGAGAAAGAGTTAATTCATTATAAAGACTACGAATTAAAAAATGATCTTAAAAGTAATGGCAGCACAGAAACGGCCATAGAGTTAAAACGTCATCAATTTCATGAAGAAAAATTGCAATTTATCAGTAGTACCGTTTGAAGAAAAGACTGATCTCTGATCTCAGAAGAAAGAAGCAAGTCTGTTGCTCCTGTGTGTTGCTCCAGAAAAAATCCTTTTTTTAAACTTGAAATTCGTGTTTATTAATTGTTCTTTTCATCACATTCACTTTTGTAAATGTTTTTTTTTTGTAAATNCCCTGATCTCAGAAGAAAGAAGCAAGTCTGTTGCTCCTGTGTGTTACTCCAGAAAAAATCCTTTTTTTAAACTTGAAATTCGTGTTTATTAATTGTTCTTTTCATCACATTCACTTTTGTAAATGTTTTTTTTTTGTAAATAATCTTAATAATTTTTTTGTGAGTTAAAAACCCGCTTACATAAATGGAAGCAAGTCCTTTAACTCGAAACATGCAGAAACCATGGATGAAAGCGAATCCTTAAACTCAAAACATGCAGGAACCATGGATGGAAGCGAGTCCTTCAACTCAAAACATGCAGGAATCATGGATGAAAGCGAGTCTTTCAACTCGAAACATGCAGAAACCACAAATGGACGTGGGTCCTTCAACTTGAAACATGCAGGAACCATAAATGGAAGTGGGTTTTTTTAACTCGTAACATGCAGTAACGATGGATAAAAGCGAGTCCTTCAACTTGAAACATGCAGGAACCATGGATGGAAGCGGGTCCTTCAACTCCAAACATGCAGGAACCATGGATGGAAGCAGGTTTTTGAACTTAAAACGTGCAGGAACCATAAATGGAAGCGGGTTTTTCAACCCGTAACCTGCAGTAACCATGAATGGAAGCGAGTTTTTCAGCTTGAAACGTGCAGTAACCATGGATGGAAGTGGGTCCTTCAAATCGAAACGTGCGAGAATTATCGATGCAAGCAAGACATTTCTCAATCGTAAGCTTTGTTGTTGTTTATCTTTCATTGTTGCACCGACATGTAAATTACTTTAAATAAAAGAAAAAAGTAAAGACAACTGTTAGAATAATCGGTACTTCTGCTTTAGTTATTGAATGTAACAAGTAATTTTTTAAAAATTTTAATGTAGTTTTAAAATTTTTTTCTATAATTTTAATTTTATTGTTAAGTTTTGCTCATAAATTTCTGTAAAATGCTGTTAAACCTGAAATAAATGTTTTTATGAAGTTTTAAAAATTTACTTCGGAGATTTTCCATTGAATAATCAATATACATGAAAAGTGCTTCTCAGTTGCAAACGTCAAATACTATTAAGATTAATTTGTATAGTATTTACAATGGTTGTTTTATTTTTGTTCTATTATTATTTTTAAATTTTTGATGCATTCGTTTGTCAGTGTCTTGTAGTTTATAGTAGATCGTCGCTTCACTTGTTTCTCTACTTTCCCTACAATCTGCATTTCATTGTAATGACGAAACAATGCATTGCAGTTTGCTTTAAACATTATACATGACACATTTTTTCATACCGTTAGAAAATTTACAAAAATCAGATAAAGTAATTGAAGTATTAAATGAAAACGAAGCAGAAATTAAACTATGAACAGACCTTACTTTAAATTTTAAAACCTGATCAAAGCACGTCTTGTTTTCAACTCAACATTACGCACTAATAT
This sequence comes from Centruroides sculpturatus, assembly GCF_000671375.1. NCBI lineage: Eukaryota > Metazoa > Arthropoda > Arachnida > Scorpiones > Buthidae > Centruroides > Centruroides sculpturatus. The sequence continues at coordinate 633,467 of NW_019384373.1, read as the reverse complement.
CAAAAACATGAAACCTAAGAAATGAAGAAAATCTCTGAACACACAATTTACAGTAAAAATGTTTTGATTACCGAAAAGTAGTAAATTTTGGAAATTTCCGTGGACAACACGTGGTCCTAAAACGAATTAGTTGGAAAAAAGAAGAACGGACAATGTATTAAGTTTAACGTATTTAGATTTTCACAGCTATGATGGAAAACGTTTAAAATTTACAACAACCCTGTCACGTCCTTTGAGATATACTAGTGATGAGACAAAAGAGACATTAACTGGTATCGGCACCCTTGGGATTCTGCATGCATGCACGCATTGCACACGTACTTAAATCGTCTCTGATCCCATCCACGAGTCACTGATAGGGAGCACTTTTAACTAAGCGGATTGTTTTAATATTTAAAAAGTAAAGAATATCTTATGCTATTTTTATGTACGTTTCTTCACAAAACTATATTCATACAATCGAATATTTTGTACCAGGTATGTATAATTGTATATCGATCACACATTTTATTTTAACAAGTAAGTTTTTATAATTTTATTTTTAATTTTAGCCCTTATATTATAGCTAGCAATTTAGAATGTAATTGTGATATTGAAAATTTATTTCAAAAAGTTTTGGCTCGAGACCTTATAATGAAAAAGAAAACATTATTAAAAGAGAAAGACCAATGCCTAAATTAAATATAAATACGTCAACAAAAAAATTTGTTCGACATTTTCACGATAAAATTTATGAAGATATAAAATGGCTCTGTGGATGCATAAAAATGCAAAAATTGTTTTGTTGGCCTTGCCTACTATTTTCAAATAAAATTAGTGTGTGGAATGAGATTGGCTTTGACGATTTAAATAATTTGAGTAAAGCTGGCAAAAGACACGAAAATCCTAAATCTCGCATCGATTCTTTCGTAAAATTGAAGCAATTTGGAAATCAAAATAGAATAGAATTTAACATTAGTACACAATATAAAATAAATATTGAAAATTATAACGAGATAGTTACGGCTAATTGATATATTATATTTTAATTATTAGATGTTATCAAAGTAAAAATCGGCATTTAGAGGATGTAAAGAATCTATTAAATTTGATATAACAGAGTTAATTATATTGAACTTGCTTAATTATTAAGTGCGTTAGATAATCTATTAATTAAAAATACATTTAGAGAAGTCTACATTTTTTACTGGCTTATTGAACAAATGAATACGAATGGACCCTAGACCCTCACTGATTGCCCCTGGAAGTCGGCTTATTACAAAAACACAGCTTTCCTATCATCAAATGTCACAGCACGCCCCTGTTATATAAATAGCAGCATGTTTTTGCCCTAAATGACTACGATCTGGGATATTGCGATTTAATGCAACATGAAATTGATACAGGTGATGCAGCATATATTTACTCTTCTCCTTACAGAATCCCCTATGCCCAACGGCAACAGTTAAATGAGATCGTGGATGGCCTTTTGGCCCATAACATTATTGAACATTCTACTTTCCTTTGGAGTTCGGCTGCTCTTCTCGTGAAAAAAACAAGATCGCAGTCTTTGTTTGGTAATCGACTATAGGAAGCTTAATAAAATCACGAAAGTGGACCCTTACCCATTCCCTCTAGTGCAAGAATCCCTCAGTCTAATGGGAAAAGCAAAATATTTTTCCACGATGGAGACAATTTCCGGATTTTGGCAATTGAGTGTGGGCGATAAGGATAAGACAGCTTTCTCTACCCCTTATGGGCACTATCAATGGAACTGCTGTCCCAAAAGGCTACGTAATTCGCCTGCAGCATTTAAACGTACAATGGACATTGTATTGCATGGTTTAAAGGAAAAGACATGTCTTGTATAATGGACAACATTTTAGCTTTCTGTCCAGACTTCCCTAGTCACCTTAAAAGGCTATAACAAATATTTATATGCTCAGAAGAAGCAGGAATAATATTAAAACCTAAGAAATGTCACTTGTTGCAATGCCACATAAAATTTCTAAGACATCAAATTTCCGAACAAGGAATCTAACCTGACTCTGAAAAAATAAAATGTGTTCTAAATTTTCCAAGACTGGAAAACGACTGAGAGATTCGATCCTTCTTGAGACTGACTGGCTAATATCGAAGACATGTGGATGCTTAAGCACAAATTGCTAAAGTTTTAACTCATCTACTTAGGAAGGATACACCATTTGAATGGCGTCCAAATTAACAAGAAAGCTTTGAGAAACTTAAAGACATTATGACATTGGCACCTTTATTAAAGTCTTTTGATTTCACAAAACCTTTAATACTTGCCACCGATGCATCAAACTCTTCCGTAGGAGTGGTATTATCACAGGAAAAGAACGGAAAGGAGAAACTTATTGCTTATGCAAGTCGATTATTAAGGAGACCTGAACTAAACTACAGCACGACTGAAAAAAAGTGCTTAGCCACCGTGTGGGCTGTGAAATATTCTAAACCTTACCTTTATGGACGCAAATTTACAATCATTACAGATCATCGACCTCTTCGATGGCTACTCTATTGCAAAGATTCTACAACAAATTCTAGAATATCTCGTTGGATTATTTTTCTTCAAGAATTCAATTTTGCTGTTATACATAGGGCAGGAAACTCGCATAAAAATGCAGATGCCCTCACTCTCTTGCCAATTCGACAAATAAAAGACGCTGAACCTATTTTCTCTATGACTCAAATAGCCAACTCGCAACAACGTGAAGAGCGATGGAGCTCTTTCATACTAGCCTTAAAGGAGAGAAAAACCACAAGAATTTATAATAATTTTAACTTAGAAGAATTTTATATCAATGAGTAAGGAGCACTTTGCCACAAGGGAACAAATAAACACCATACTGATTGGTGGAAACAAATCATCGTACCTGCAAGTCTCAAGGAATATATTTTATATACCTTCCATGACAATCCCCTAGCCGAACATTTGGGAGAAAATTAAAAATGCGAACCAAAATTGCTAAATCATTCTATTGAACAGAAATGGTGAACGAAATTCGAAATTATTGCCAAAGTTGTCAAAGCTGTGCGAAAAACAGACGAAAAGGTTGTCGAGCACAAGCCGAATTGCAATTATTTGACCCCTTTTTCACGTGTTTGAATGAACCGTAATGGACACTGTTGGACCACTTCCTATTACTTCTAACGGAAATAAATATATTTTAGTATTTGATGATCATTTTAGTCAATATGCGGAAGCTGTTCCGCTACCTGATGTCAGTACCAAAACAATTGCAAAAGTATTTATCACTCATATAGTACTACGTCACTCAACGCCGACTCAATTATTGACAGATAGAGCACCTAACTTGATGTCTAAAATGTTTACGGAAGTGTGTAAGCTACTACAAATAAAAAGACTTTTCACAACGCCCTATCATCCCGCCTGTAATGACATTGTCAAACGATCTAACAAGATCTTCATAGACATTTTATCTCATTATGTGTCTAAATACAAAAGAGATTGGGACGAGTAGATCCCCTACGCCTTGTTTGCATATAATATGTCGATACATTCATCAACAAATGAAAGTCCTTTTTATCTTTTATATGGGAGAGACCCAACATATCTATTTGATCTAGTTACAAGTCTGCTACCGTATCCTACGATATAGAAGACAATTACGTTTCCGAATTACGTCAACGAATGCAACATGCACATTAAACGGCTCAACAATATTCTGAACAAGCCGCAGCAACAAGACATAAAAACACCGCCGTCAAAACAAACCTCCCCTTATCAAGTGGGAGACAGAGTACTATTTAAAAGAAGTTGTTGTACCAAGAGGATTAAAACAAAAATTAGCACCTCGATGGTCAGGACCTTACCGAATTATCGACATTCTTAGCCCTGTTAATTTTAAAATCGAAAATATAAAAACAAAACGTAAGTTGCAAGTTCACGCCGACCACACTAAACCAACTACTGCTAGAAAGGAATTTAATTTTGAAGCCGACACAGTCGCCGATCAACTCACTACCTCACCAGGAGAGGCACAATCGACTACATCACAACAAATTATCTGCCCTGATTGCTGGGATGAGTTCATTTTGGCCTCTATACCCACTCCACTACACTATCGGAAGAACCAACAGAACCGGACAGCGACAGTGAGAGTGATGAACCTGAGCCGGAAAGTGAAGTCTCCAAAACGGAAACAGAAGGAGAACAGGATAGCACACCCCCTTATGCTCTCTGCAGTCAATGTCCCGTACCAGATCAACATGAGTAATGCTTCGACCCACTCGTAGTCGCATTCCTCGATTTGTTTCTCCCTGCTAAAGACTAAAGAGAGAAAGACATGGCCGAGCAGTGAGCATAGCCTGTGAAAGGGGAGGAAAGAGAGAGGAAGGAGTGGCGAGTGAAGGTGGAGAGGTGGGGGAAGGAGAGGTGGTGAAGGATGAAGTGGGATCCATGAGCGCCTACACGGGTCCGTTNGGATCGTTCAACTCGAATCGTGCAATTACTACAGATGGAAGCGGGTCCTTCAACTCGAAATGTGCAAAAATTATCGATGCAAGAGAGTCCTTCTACTCGAAACATGCAGTAACCATGGATGGATACGAGTTCTTTAACTCGAAACATGCAGAAACCATAGATAAAAGCGGGTCCTACAACTCAGAACATGCATAAAACATAGATAAAAGCGGATCCTTCGACTTGAAACATGCAGGAACCATGGATGGAAGCGGTTCCTACAACTCGAAACATGCAGGATCTCTTGATGTAAGCGGGTCCTTCAACTCGAGACGCGCAAGAACCATTGATGAAAGTAGGTCCTTCAACTCAAATCATGCAAGAACCAAAGATGAAAACAAGTTTTTCAATGCGATACATAGAGGAACCATAAATTAAAGCAAATATTTCAACTCGATACATGCAGGAACCATGAATGGAAGCAAGTTTTTCAACTCGTAACATGCAAAACCCATAAATGGAAGCGAGTCCTTCAACTTGAAACATGCAGGAACCATGGATAAAAGCAAATCCTTTAACTCGAAACATGCAGGAACCATGGATAAAAGCAAATCCTTTAACTCGAAACATGCAGGAACCATATATTGAAGCATGTCCTTCAACTCAAAACATGCAATAACCATGGATGAAAGCGAATCTTTAAAATGAAAACATGCAGGAACCATGGATGGAAGCAAGTCCTTTAACTTAAAACTTGCAATTACCGGAGAGCTGCGAAAAGAGAGCAGATTTGTTTTTTATTTCAGACAGTCGGACGTACTTTTTATTTATCGTTTGAAATGATTACTAACGCAGTTTACTACAGTGTTCTACTTTTGCTGTTCTTAATAGTAAGTGTCGTAAAAATCAGTGTTCTTTGGCAACCTTCTCGTCTACCAGTTCAACCAACTGCAATGTCGTGGATCGTAGATAAAACTGATACAAGGAGGAAATTCTTACCTTTAGAAGAGGGTATATGGAAATAAGAAAGAGACGTTTAAAACGAATCAAACAACTGCTATTAAAATTAGAAAATTCCTTACAACAGAATAGTGAAATATTTAAAATTACTATTTTACCCACTTTCAGGAAGAATTTAGAAATAGAAAATTCGGGGATTTTATTTTCTAAAATTGTAAAGACTAAAAATATCGAAAGGGGTTCAAGACTGTCTACGAACCTTTTGCAATTAGTACAGCCAGTTGAGAAATTCGATGCTTACTTTCGTGATATTGAAAATTCGGGAATAGGATCGAGTTTCGTGGAAAGCTCGGGCACTTCAGGATTCGGTCAGGATTATTCAGGAAGCGCTTCGTCCAGTTTAGAGTTTTCTAGTGTTGGATCAACTAGCGAACAGGAAGAAAGTGGGTCGGGTGGTCTCCCATTCGANTCTTTTAACGCTGGGTCGCTTTCTTTTCTGAACCTCCTCTTTTTCTTTCTTACCTCCTTTCTTTTTATATCCAGATCTTTATCCCACCAAGGGGCATTCTCCCTTTTAACCCTTACTGCAGTGTTGAGGTATACCGCCTAATGTATAGTACTGGTGAGAGCTTGGATGATGTTATCAAGATCACTTTTTGTTTCCAAGTGTATTAGAGGAGGGGGGCTCCATAGGCTCGTTAAACAGTTGTGGAAGTTGTCCCAATTAATTGACCTGATAATCCTGAAATTGTGCTCATATTTACCCCCACTGATTGTGGTTTGAATATAATTGTGATCACTGGCCGAAGTGATGTCTATGGTGCTACACTCCACATTCTGCCTGAGGAGGATTGAGTTGCCCATGCAAACGTCTACCCAGCTTTCCCCCACGGCGGTGGAGAAGGTGGGCAGTGGGCTCTCATTCAAGGAGGTCAGATCATTCATAGCCATGAATTCACAGAGGAGGAAGCCCCTAGGGTCCTCCACCGGGCTGTGCCACTGATGTGATTTGGCATTGAAGTCTCCCATCACCACCACAGGGTACCCCTGCAAATTATCCATAGTTTTGCCCAGGAGATCCAGAGGAGTTTCCAGATCCTCTTCCGGGGAACAGTAAAAGGAAATCACATATAGGCAATTACCTGGAATATCTACCCTTACAGTTGTGTAAAAACGAGTTGTGTGTTGGGTCACCATTTGGGCCATTATATTCTTGTTATAAATTATCACACCATTTTTAATTTTATGATCAATGCAAGGGGGCACAAAACTCCTCCCATGGCCCAGCATGGACACCCTCTCATTCACCACATAAGGTTCCTGAACCGCAAGGATGTCAATGTCCCAGTCCAGGGCCATCTGAAGGGGCTCTGAAGACGCAGCCTTAGACCTTTGCAGATTTATTTGCAGGATGGTGAGGCTGTCTTTGTTGTTGTCCGTGTGACTCTTATCCATTATGGGCGACTGAAGCTGATAGGCGACTGGGAGCTACAAACACAATTACTCATATTGTATCATACTTATTAGATTCGCCTTATACCGTTGTAGGATCGGGCAACACTTGTCAAAAGCATTATGGTTCAGTGGCGTGGCTTTATTCCCAGGTGCTGATTTGTTGTTTCTTTTGCAATTGGAGCAGATTGGATCCATAGCGAGGTTGGGGCACTCACTGAATTTGTGCCTTTTCGTGCAATGAGTGCACCTTTGCTTTTCTACACACCTGTGAGAGGTGTGCCCAAAGCCTGCGCAATTATAACATCTGATGATGTCTATATAGTCATCTATCGCTATGGAACTCCATCCCAGGTATACTCTTCTCTGCTGCATCAGGATGTTCCTGATGTCTGGTCTTACGCTTATGATGATGTGTCTCTGATGCTGGTTTTGCTTCGGGCGAAAGCTGTGCGATACAGCTGAGCTGTTTGTGAATTCCTCCTCCGTTACATTTTCCTGTATTCGTGTGTTCTGGTTATATATGTCTCTGAGCAGTTCCCCTTCCTCTAACTCTTCCGGCACATTAAACATGATTACCTTCGGAAATCTCTTTTTCCTCTCTGTTATCCTGACTTTATCTACCAGGGCTTCCTCCTCCTGTACGGCCCTTTTAAAGATTTGTAGATCCTTATCATCCAGTACTTGGATCTTAAGATCCCCTTCCGGGAGTGGCCGGATTGCTTTAATCTTAATTCCCAGTTTTTTGGGGTCTACATGGTTTTGCAGGAGATCCAGAGTCTCCTCTGGGATGGGGACCGGCTTGTCTGGATGTTTAATTGCAGTAATGATTATCTCGTGACCGCTATTCTTGGGGTTTTTAACCCCTTCCAATGCCGCAGATTTTTCGGCGATTAACTTTGTAGTGCTGCTGATTAAATTCTGCTTCCGTTTCACTATTGTTGCGTATGATTCCTTGACCGGTTGGTTGTTTAGGTTAGCCATTGCCTTTACCCTTTCCCTAAGTTCCAGCACCATGCCGAATATCTGATTCGCGGCCGCATGCATCTTTACGGCAGCCTCTTTGACGGCTGTCCTTTCCTTAGTTTTTACCGTTACGCTCGAGTTCAACGGAATGTTGGTAAAAATCACTTCCAGTTGAGTGTTGATAGTGTTTAAGAGATCCTCTTCGATGAAACTATTATTAGAAACAGTTAAGTCCTCCGTTCCTTCTTCCATGATTAGAGGGTATAGAATGGGAGGTATAGCAGAAATCAGTGATTTTTTGTGAGTCAAATGATGTATCACACTACACGGTGCTCCCAACACGACCCCCAAAGACAGCAGAAAACACCGCCGAATTTGGGTCAGTTAGAGGATGAGCACGTGGCAAGGCCAATGACCTTAGACCCTTTGTCTTGGTTCAAACTTAAAATGGACGTAACTTGACAACTAATAGCCGTAACAAGATGAAAATTCCGCCACAGGTAGCTGTATACACGAACTAAGGAACACCTTAAGATCGACCGCTCCGAAGGCCCGAAAAGCCCGCACGACGGCCCGAAGTGAAACAGATTCCGGTCCCAATAAAACTGAAACGGCTCGCCGGATCTTAAAACTAAAGACGTCGTTTTAACCAGCATAGAATCCTCTTTCAACCGATGTAAGATAAGTCCACTTACCGGCGGAAATTACCCGGAAATGGCGGCCGGAGTTCCTTGATCTTCCGGAGGCCGTACCTTCTGAGCCGTTAAACCGATCCGGAAAATAAGACGTCAATCTGTAGAACTCGATGAGACGTATCCAACGATATACTATACTCCACCGATTGTTGAGTTGGAACGTCGATGCGAAGATCGAAAGCAGAGCACATGGAATTCACGTCCTTACGGTTTCGCGACTCGTCGCCCTCTTGTTTCTCCCTGCTGCAAGTCGAACTTCTTCCCCTTAATTTTTTTATCTTATAAATTTGTCAATACAACACTATTTCATTCTGAGAGTAAAGTAACCAAGAGGGAACAAACACTACTTAATCTTTTGATTAAGTAATAACTTGTAAATCATTGCATTGCAATAACACTGGCAAGATTGATCTCCCAAATGCATGTACAGGCTATCTGCCTGGCCTCATCCTTACCTCGTACTTCCAAGTGCAATCAACCCTACAGCTTGAGATTGCACATCATTTAGTAGTCCCGCAAATCGAACAGCTCCTCAATCAAACAGAGGTACAATTACTTCGAAAACGTCTCAAGGAACCACAAATACAAGAAATGTTAAAAAGGACTTTAGATTATGATATGAAATTAGCAGACCGATCTTTATCAAACGTCCATTATGACCTCGATCACCTGTTACAAATGACAACCGAATCATCTTCAATATCCTACACTCCTCTAATAACGACACTTACTAGTTTTTTTGGTGCTATCATATGTGTATCTTGCCTTAATAGAATTTTTTTTTTTTGTTATTATTATGACGCAAGAAAAATCGTACAACGACTCAACAACAACCACGAGAGGACAACCCAGAAGAAATCTTCCTCCACGAAATTGAAGATCAACCTCAGACCAGTGTAGAACCAATCCCTTTTCAAGAAGTGAAGCCCCGAGGTGTCCCAACCCACCCAAACCCAAAGCCTATTGTTCTATCATATTAAGGGAACCCTCAACAACAATCATATAACCACATATATATTTTAGTCCTTTTTATATTTCTTAGTTATATTTTTTCCTTATGAAAAAAATAGTTTTTTGTATATTCGTAGAGTATCGTAAAATATATTCAAATGTTAGAATATATTATCTTAAAAATTTTTTTGTTCATAAGATTTCGAAAGATTTTTTTTCAATAAATTAGAAATAGATTACTGAGAGAGAGTACACCAACATGTGATGTATCCATCTAAATACAGTAGAGCGTCAATTATCCGAATTAATTGGAGACTGGGGTTGTTCGAAAAAAAAATCGATGTTTCGGATAACCGATTATGTACGAAAAATATATTAACTTATCCCATGTTGAAATTTTTCTCTGTTGCGTGTCTCTTCGCGTTGAATTTTCGCCAATGTTAAGCCTAACGAAGACTGCTGTATCGTTAAAAATTATTTTTTTTTTTATTTTGTACCAAAATAAATATATTGAAAAATATAAAAACAATAAAAAATTATACTTCAGAAGTTCAAGGCAATGTCCCCACTGAGGATTGTATGTATTATTGAAAACCAGTATTTGACATCACTACTACAATACTTATTTCGATAAATATATAAATTATCCATGGATGCAAGCTGATTCTTCTACTCAAAACGTGCAACAACCAGGGATGCAAGCTGATTCTTCTACTCAAAACGTGACATAAAGACTACTGATATTAAATTTCGATGGCTGTATATAAGGATCATTGAAACGAGAGCGTGTATATAAGGATCATTAATGCTGATAAATGTATATAAGGATCATTGAAACGAGAGCGTGTATATAAGGATCATTAATGCTGATAAATTTTGATTGTGAAAAGTCAAGCGGATGAAGAAAATCGAAAAGAAGTTATGTGATATATTTCACATGGGATCAGACTTAAAGAAAATTTTACTAGTTGTTAGTATTTATAGTATTTTATAAAACTGAAAGCGTATGCGCGCTAAAACAACGCAGCTAGTGAAAATCAATCCAAAACACCTTTGCTTTACCTATGAAATTCAATACCGTTTATTACAATAACATGAATCACAAATAACATTATGAAATTAGATATAGATGCAAAATTACCAACTTGGTATTAGAATTAAGAAACATGATATTTTCGGAGTAGAATTTGTAATTTAATTATTGTTTTCTATTTGTAAATGAATAGGAAACAATAATTATGTAAATATATTGTATAATGTAAAAAAGTATATTGAGTACATTGCCTGGTAAACCGGCTTCGATACGAATCCACAAGGGAAATTTTATTTTAATACATTACGTCATTCGTTTGTTTTACAAAGACACAGATTATCAGTTAACGCTCCATTGTTTTTTGACCTAAGACTGTTAATGATTAATGTTATTCGTTTAATTATTCAAAACTGAAAGAAGAATTTCGAATGAAAATTTTTAAGAATCTTTTATTTTTCATAATTTCAAACGTTATATGTTTGAAATTATAAAAAAAAAGAAAACATTTTTTTAATTTCAATCAAAAAATTACTGCGGAATGCAAAGTTTTTTGAAAAATTGAATGACGTTGAACTAAGTGCAATTTTAACGTAAATAATTTTTATAATTAAACAATCTTTTTAATCAATTAATATGTAATATGAAATTATTTCTTATTTAAAAATATATTTTAAAATAATTTCAACAAAATAAAAGATTTCGTTGTATTTTTCTGTTGACTTCAACACAGTACCAGTAGTACAGTGTACATGTAATTATGTAAATTAATAATATATTAATTATTCTTTCAAAAATCTTAGAATATTATAAATTTTCTTATAAAAACCGAAATAAAAATACAACTGCAGTTTATTTACGAAAAATTAAAATTTTACTCATTTTTCGTAAACACAATTAAAGTACTTTTATGGTTATTTAAACTGTACATGAAATAACACTTGTGTAGAAGAAACTTGCAGCTTGGTACGTAGTAAATTAAGAAAGACTTTAGGTATGTATAATAGTAATTTATATTCTAGAATTAAACTAATACTAAACAATAAGACAATGACCTTCGAACATTATTTTTTCTCATCCATTTTGCTTAGCTCGAAGTTTTAACCTTTTCTTTTTAATTAACATCTTTCTAATAATACCTTTTCAAGCAGAACAGATTAGGCAATGTGTAAATAAATAAAATAATGGTGTCCAATTTGTACATATTCTATAATTAATTAGCATTGTAAGCAAACAATTAAACTTGTTTTTTTTGCTTGCTGCTTTTATAATGAGTGCAGTTAAAGTGGGTGCTTCTAGTTCAAATATTAAAACCATTTTTAAACTTGAATCATATTATTATTGATTGTTGATGATGTAAACGTTTAAACTTAATTTCTAAGCATGCATATTGTGTAGTTTATTTTACTCTCTATGACTCCACCTAATAATATAGGAAACTTCTTTAAAAAAACGAATAGTCTGAAAAGAGTAGTCTTACGTTTTCCACTAAGTTAGTGTATAAAGTATTCATTTCATGTCACTATTTTACTGTTTTGTTAGATCATCGTTAAGTTAGAATATAACAATTAAGTAATACAAATTAATTTTCCACTATTATTTAAGAACTTTCAAATAGGTTTCTGTCAGCCTGTTTGTACTTTATCTATAAAAAGGGAAACTTAACAATATTCGACGGTAAAAGTTTTAAGGTATAAATTTCATTATTTTGGTAATTTTTTTATTTTTTGCAAAATTGACTTTTTCATGCAGGGTGCATTTATATTTTCTTGTCAACTTCCATAAGTTTAAACAATTAATTTGTTTATTTTTCCGCTGTTTTATTGTTTAGTGTTATATTACTTTTGAAATTATTATTCAAAATCTTTTATTTGTAATTATAATGCAGTTTATTTCACGCTTTTACAGATCCTTGAAAAACAGAAAAATGAAATATAGGTGCATAGCATGTGATATGATTTTTAATGATAAAAATTTATTAATTTTTCATCAAAGAAATCATGCATACGAAAAACATCGGTGTAAAATCTGCCTACAAGGATTTTTAACAGAAAAAGCTTCAGTAGAACACATAAATGACAACCAGTCAAAAGCGAAACCTTATATTTGTGAACAGTGCTCTAAGGGTTACAAAACTGAAAAAGTTTTGCTTACTCATCTGAAAATGTGTGCAGAAAAACCGTATAAATGTACAACTTGTCCCGCAGATTTTTCAACTGTAAAAAAACTATTGCAGCACAACAGGGAACACGAAATTTTAGCACCTCCCACTCAAGTATTACAGGAACTATCGATGAAAGCGAGTCCTTCAACTCGAAACGTGGAACAACCATGGATAAAAGAGGAACCTACAAATCGAAATGTGCTGGTCCCGTGGATGGAGGCTGATCCTTCTGCTCAAAACGTGCAACAACCATGGATGCAAGCTGATCCTTCTACTCAAAACGTGCTAAAACCTCGGATGCAAGCTGATTCTTTTACTCAAAACGTGCAACAACCATGGATGCAAGCTGACCCTTCTACAAAAAACGTGCTAGAACCACGGATTCAAGCTGATTCTTCTACTGAAAATGTGCAACAACCATGGATGCAAGCTGACTCTTCTACACCAAATCTGCTGTTACCACAGATGCAAGCTGCTTCTTCTACTCAAAACGTACAACAACCGTGGATGCAAGCTGATTCTTCTACTCAAAACGTACAACAACCGTCGATGCAACCTGATTCTTCTACTCAAAGGGTGCAACAACCGTGGATGCAACCTGATTCTTCTACTCAAAACGTGCAGGAACCAGGGATGCAACCTGATTCTTCTACTCAAAACGTGCAGGAACCAGGGATGCAACCTGATTCTTCTACTCAAAACGTGCAGGAACCATGGATGCAAGCTGATTCTTCTACTCAAAACGTGCTGGAACCATGGGTGCAAGCTGATTCTTCAACTCGAAATGTTCAACAGCCATAAATGCATTCAGGAACCTTTGTCAATGATAGGCTTTGTCATTCATTAGCATTCGTTGTTCCACCAATGTGTAAATCACTCCGAATAGAATAAAACAGTGAAAGATAAATGTCATAATAATCGCTACTTCTACTTTAGTTGTTGAGTGTAGCAGGGAATTTTTTTTACTTTTAATGTAATTTGGAAATTTTTCTCTGTATTTTTAATTCATTTTATTGTTAAGTTTTGCTGATAAATCTCTGTGAAATGCTGTTAAACCTGAAATAAATGTTTTTATAAAATTAAAAGTTTACTTTATTGATTTTGTTCAATGGAAAATCTTTGTACATTAAGACTACTCCTGAATTGCGAACTTCTAGCACTGTACAGGTAAAGTTGCACGGTATTTTACAATTATTTATATTTTTCAAATATAAACAATTGTATATATAATTTCAAAAACAATATTATATACTACAAAAGGTATGTCGATGATATATTCATAATTTGGAAAAGCAATCGAGTAATTGCTAACTTTATAGATAGAATTAATGATAATGAGGATGGCCTTAGCTTAAAACTAAAGCAAAAAACACTGTTATGGTACATTTTTTGGACATTAATGTT